>NC_068984.1:57823874-57824522 GCF_001194135.2 Octopus bimaculoides
CATTTAAATATGTCACAGGGTGAAAAATATTATTTTGCTTAGTGGAAAATGTGGAGAGATTCTCTTTTGCAAAAGAGATAATCTCACTGCAACACAGTTTTGTCTCTCAAATATTGCTTTCTTCTTGAACATAATTTATTCCATTCAGTGAATTTTTCACAAAGACAATGGTAGTTACACAAGGTATCTGAATATTGGGACAGGCTAGTTGCTAGATGTTGGCTCCACTAACATTTTGTCTCCATATCTGATCCAGCATAGAAAGTATTTTTGTTTGTGTGGTTGGGGCTGTTTAGCCCATGGTCAGTCTTCATTAAGTAAATCCACGATCAGAAATGCCCTGTTACTTTCGTTTGTGTCTTTTTATTGTATATGTGACTAATGTATTCTTACAGTAGTAGGATGGGATTTAAAGAAGGTTTTGCTATCCTTAGCAGGTCAAGCAACTACAGAACCTCTACCATCGAGTTACATGGTTTTGTATAGATAGTTGTACTATCTATAGATAGAGGTACTAGAATTTCCCAATTTGGTGAAGTTTAAGGCCCAGTTGAGCTAATTGTAGAGTAACAAAATCACTTTAGATGTATCTATTTCATTACATTTACATAAAGTTTATCTAAATTTTCTTTGAATATGTTACAAAAA
>NC_068984.1:57824825-57830437 GCF_001194135.2 Octopus bimaculoides
TTTTTTTTTTTTTTTTTTTTTTTCCCCTGATATGTAACATTGTTCATGGTTGAAGGATTGTTTTATACTATGTAATATGGTTGGATATGATGAAGCTAAATGCTCCCTCTTCTGAAATATCTATTGAGGATTGCAATAACTGACCCAACTGTATTTTGTTACCCCCAAGTTTTCAACCATGAAGTGAAGCATTTAAATATGTCACAGGGTGAAAAATATTATTTTGCTTAGTGGAAAATGTGGAGAGATTCTCTTTTGCAAAATAGATAATCTCACTGCAACACAGTTTTGTCTCTCAAATATTGCTTTCTTCTTGAACATAATTTATTCCATTCAGTGAATTTTACACAAGGTATCTGAATATTGGGGCAGGCTAGTAGCTAGATGTTGGCTCCACTAACATTTTGTCTTCATTTTCATCACTGGAAACTTTTTACTTAATTCACATGGCCTCAATCTAAAACATATATAGATAGGGTGAGATTCAGCTGAAGTTTCTAGTAAGTTATGCTTTGTTTTCATACATGTGTTGTGTCTGAAGTACTTGAATAATCCAATCTGGTGATATTAGTGATCATTAGGTCTAACCTAGCTAAAACATGCCGTCCTTATATTTTACTCCTTATTTCTATATAGGTTCACTTACTTGCCTCCTCCTGTTTGGTAATGTTCTGGTTGTAATATTTTAAACTATGGAGTTGTTTGGGTGGGATGAAAGATGCTCTCTTTACTGAAATACTTTTTGAGGGTTATAGTAACTAGCCCAGTTGATGCGAAGAAGTGTACAAAATTGGTATTGCCTGTAGAAACAGTAAGACTGATATTTAAACCGTTATTCAGCTTAAGTGAAATGTAATGCTTATTCATAATTTCGAGAATATGATATTGTGATTGTTTAAAATGACATTGTAAGGTGGGTGAGATAAGCACGATCTTGTCAGTTTGAACATAAAACAGAATATTTGGGCTGGAAATAGGTTTAAATGCTAAAAGATTCAATCAAAATTGACTTTTGTGAAAATAGTTGTTTACTAATTTTTTGAACTTTGCTAATTTTATAGATATTAACACATTGAAATTTTGTCTTTCTTTTTAGGTTGAAGACAGCAAGAAATTAGGCGAATGGGCTGGTCTTCGTCGTATTGATGTTGAAGGTAAAGCCAGAAAAGTGAATGGATGTGGCTGTGTTGTTGTAAAGGTAATGCAATCTATTCTAACAAATATATTGACCCTCTTTTGGAAATTTCTTTTAAATACTGTTTTATAAGCAGTGGCTTCATGGGTTATGAAGTTTCAAGGAGGTGTTGGATAGATAACTAGGTATTTTTATTTGAAACACTGATCTATTTGCAACCCCAGAGTCCTGTGGTTGTGAAGTGAACTCCTTGACCTGAAAGCCATGATTTTGTTCATTTTAATTGAGAGAGGGAAAATTTGTTTCTCTTACTTTAGAGAATTGAATTTTAGTGAAGAATTGCCTTTGATGTCATGATTGAAATAGTTTGCCCAAAAATAATTGAAAGATGATTTTAGAAAGTAAATGAATTTCCTGGAATTCATCAGTTATTAGATATTGAGTTGCTTTTATTGTTTTGTATATAGTCTTGATAAGAATATGTAATGTTGATTTCAAATTTTGCACAAAGCCAGCAATTTCGGAGGAGGGGTGAGTGAATTACATTGACGCTCAGTACTCAACTGGTACTTATTTTACCAACTCTGAAAATATGAGAGGCAAAGTTGATCTTGGTGAAATTTCAACTCAATGTGGAGATGGATGAAATGCTACCAAGCATTTTGTCCAGCATGCTAACAGTTCTGCCAGCTCGCCTCTTTGTTGGTTATGTAATGTTGAAAGAAGTGAAGTACTTGAAATATACAAAGATACGACTTCCTTGCAGGTTAAATCTGCAATACTGTCTTAACATTACTCATCCAATTGTTGAGTATTTTAGCTCCCTCTGACCTTAGGTTCTTGTATTGTGAATTGAACAAAAGACTAGTGACTCTTGGTTAAATACTTTATTCTTGAACATACTATGACTTATTTTCTATTGCATAAGCATAAAGCAAGTCCTATTTAACATATGAACAAGGCAGAATTTAACATGTTGGGAGTTGTGAATAACTTCTTGTAACTTCAGTTTTCTTCTGGCCCTTGAGGAAGGTACAGCCTAAATACTAATATTGTCAAGAGGTAGGTATGATGGATATGTGCTGGCTCTTAAAACTTGTAGCATAGTGATATCTCCTTAAAACAACACATTGCTTTGAAGACGTTGATAGTTGGCAATATGTAATGTGTATTTGAAGTACTGAGCTTTTACTAGAAAGTAATAACGCTACATAGCAGAAGTAAAGTTTACAATAGACGGATATTTGTCCTCATCTTGTTTGTTGTTAACACGTTTCGGCTTATATACCCTCCAACCTTCATCAGTTATCTTGGGGGAATTTCGAATCTGCGTTCTCATTCCTAAGGTATTTTTCGATGTTATTATTCAGGTTACTGCCTGGAATCAAACTTCGGAATCTTGGGGTTGGTAGCCCGCACTCTAAACCGCTACGCCATATGCCCGTGGGAAATTATGGAGTGAATTTTAGTGCTTATAAGTCTGATATTTTCCTATCCTTCCTTAATACCGGTTCCCATATGCAACTCATATCTGCTTAGGAGGTTGTTGTGTCTTAGCATATGTGCTGCTGTATTTTAGTTTTCATATTTTCCAGTGGTGTTCTCTTTTTAACTTCATCCCACAGGAGGAGGTGATCTCCATTTTTCCATACATGATCAGCTGTACCCGATTTATCAATATCTCCTCATGTCAGCTTTGCCATGTTCATCTACCCTTATTGAGGGGGCAGCATGTTTCGACTTTGTATAACCTACCACAGCTGCATAGCATGGAGTACATCCTTTTTTGATCATATTCTCTTCTATCGGTGGTTTTACTCTGAGATATTTGCAATGTGTTGTATTACTCTTGAATACTGTCCTGATGTCATTGGGACCACGCATCTTTTCGGAGAGGCCTTTCACATAGGGTGGCCAGACTGTAGACAGTTTATTGGTTTCATCCCCTCTTCATAATTGGAGTGGATAGTATGCTTTTGGGGTAGTTGCTGCTTGATAGATTATTGAGCTCGACCGTTTCTTTGTGGTATCACGATCGCTATTTATATTCTTTGCATGATGTTTTAGGCACTGAGTGATCCCTCTCTTTACACTGTATGGATGGTGGGAATTGAAGTTGAGGTATTGTCCAAGGAAAGTCGGGCTTGCGGTATACAGATGTCCTGAATCCATGCTTGGTGCATGTTATCAATACGTCTAGGAATGCTAGCTGATTGTCTTTTTCCTTTTCCATTGTGAACTGTGTGGATGGCTTCATTGAGTTCACATAATCTAACAGCACTTGGACATCTTCCTGGTTGGGCCAGAGTATAAAGGTGTCATCAACATATATTACAGTCTTAGGATTGGTTTTAGTGGTGTTGATCCTGAAGCTGCATTATCAAAGTATTCCATCATCATCATCATTTAACGTCCGCTTTCCATGCTAGCATATATATATATATATATTGGCTATTATCGGTGATAATGGCGAACCCATAGCTAAACCCTCTGCTGTCGATATATATCAGTGTCCATACTGAAGTAGGTAGTTTCTACACAGAAGGTCAACATTTCCATCAAGTTTCTTATTGGTATACAAGTGCGTTCTTTTAGATGGGTGTCTGTCACTAGTTTTTCTTGAATCACCGATAGTGCTTCACCAGATGGTGAGTCTAGATTCAATGGGGGTATCCTTGATGAATTCTGTCTGAATAATATCTTTTAATATAATCTTAAATAATATCTATTTCTGCCTCCATCGCCACTTGTCTTTTATTTTCCCCTTCTATAGTTGGTTAAGTAAATCCTTCCCAGTAATGCTACTTTAGTTGTGTTTGTACCATTAGTAACTTTAATTAAATATACCCAATCTTCTTGTAAGCATGTATATTATTATTTCTCAACAAAATATCTTGTACCTTGTGTTACCATTAATTTGCGTTAATATCCGTATTTTAATATATCACAAGGCTATGCTGTTTTATTTATTATATTTACATTCTTCGCTTCAAATCAGTATGTTCTTAAATTTTTTTCCTTAAAGAGAAATTATTATATACGATGGATTCTCTGAATTTTCTCCCTTGTTTAGCTTATAGCTTTTGTTTACTAATTTTACTGTGATCCATTTAGCTGTTCCCTATTTTAATCTAATTTAAACCTTTAGTATAGCATTTACAGCCTCCCTCCTATAATAACTCTATGTAAATAAGCTTTCTTGTTTCTAATGGTCACTTACTTGGCCATATAATATAACTCATACGTAACCGTATCATTTCACATTTGTCTTGCTTCTATATGTTGGTTCCCTGACGATGAATATATGTGCAATTCCACCACCTCTTACTTCTTTGGAGTAGAGTGCACATATATTTTGAAACATATGTAGGAATTAAAGGAACCTTTGTTTATATGCGTATAATGTACATAATTCCCCATCTCTTAAATATAAGACTGGAAGAAGCAAAGTTGTCTCACAATTGACTTGGATAAATGAAATTATCTGTGTGTGTTAGAAAAAATGTAGGACAAAGTATAATTTGCAGCTTGGTGTAAATTTTGTATGCTATATCATCTTATTGCTCAGCAGGTATGACTATTTTGTTCTTTAAAGTTAAATTCTTGGTATTTCTTTTATTTCAGGACTATGGAAAAGAATCACAAGCACTTGATGTTTTGAATGAATATTTCAAGTCCAAGAAATAACTGCGTATAGCATTCTGTGAGCATATGCTATGTTAATAAAGTGTTTGTAAAACAGACTTTCACTGTATTTGTTTCAGTTTGGCTTGGTATTTCAAATGTCTTGATAAATACTTACGGTGGCAAAATATTCAAATCACCATAAAATACTTGTCAGATCTGAGCTACATGTTGAATGTGGCAGTACAGCAGCAGGGTCACTAGCTTAATTGCTGGAATGATAGCAGCTGTGTGTAAGGAGCATAAAATACTAGAATAGTATAGTTCTGGTCTTGGGTGCTTTTGCTTCTATTCAGTATAGCAGGCTGTATTCAATTGACCAGTTTTGTCTAATATTACCATCTGAAGAAAAATACCTGATTTTTTATGACTAGTTCCCGCTTTGAGTCTTCTTATTGCAAATTCCACTTGCTAGATATCTTCTGGGATATAGCCTAGTCAATCAGGTTGTCCATAAGGGAGTCCTACCCAACTGGTGTAGCAGTACCATAATCAACAGCTACAAAGGTTAAGGTGATGTCTTACACAAATAATTATAGAAGTATCAAACTGCTGGACTGGGTAACGAAAGTTAGAGAAGACTATAGTGCAAATAATTGGGAGAACCTAGATGAGATGTTGGGTTTTGTACCTTGGAGAACATGCTACCTTCCTTGTAAGGCAACTGCAGAAATATTTGGCCAAAAAATTAAACCTCTACTCCTTTATTTGGTGGTCAATGCAGAGGCTAGAGATAGAGTGGTTAGTGTAAGGTGAAGGTTGGTAGCAAGTGTAGCAATGAATTCAGTGTTGG
>NC_068984.1:57830447-57836714 GCF_001194135.2 Octopus bimaculoides
TAAGGTGAAGGTTGGTAGCAAGTGTAGCAATGAATTCAGTGTTGGGGGGGGGGGGGCTCTTGTTTGCCATAGACTTCCAGGCCATAGCAGGAATTCAAGACTGGGAACACCTGTACACTGATAGCCTTATGACTGAATATGAGAGGCATATGTGCAAGAGAGAAGACTGCTGGTTTGGTCATGTCATGCTTATGAATGAGGACAGCTGTGTAAAGTGCCAATCTCAAATTATGGGAGGGAGTAAACTCAGGAAGACAGGATGAAGTGGTTAGAAAAGATATTTAGATGCTGGGCCTCCCTGAAGAAATGCCTAGGAGAATGAGAGTTGTGGCAATTTGCTGTGTCAAGCTTAGTCAAATCACTGTATCCATACATACAGGCTTGTCTTTCGCAAGTGCTGGTGACATGTAAAATATGCTGATGCTGCCTGAATGCACCTATGCTATTGGCATCAAACTACAGAAGCCATGCCACAATAGGCTTCTGGACAGCTGTCCTTCCCATGCAAAATAGATGTTAAATGATGATATAGAGACGCATATATGGTGGGCTTCTTTCAGTTTCCATCTACTTAGGATTTAGTTGACCCTGGGCTATGGTTGAAAACACTTACTCAAGGTTCCTATAAATGTCTGTTTTATTGCCTTATTATTTGTTTCAGTCATTAGGCTGTAACCCTGTAATGTAGGGCTTTTAGTCAAATGAACTGATCCCCATTGTATCACTAAGTATCATATAAACAAACAGCGATGGTGGGAGCAAGGCATCCAGGCAGGTATTTACACAGCATGTTTCTTTCAGTTTCAGTCTACCAAATCCACTCAAGACGGTCAGCCAGAGCATGGTTGAGCTGCAAACTTCTATATACAGCCACGCATGTTTATATATACATATGCACATGGGAAAAGTGTCAGAAAAGACAAGTATGGAAAAACAGACTAAAACAAAAAAAAAAGATGAATATAAAAATGTTATAGGAATGATATTTTGAAAATGAGTACGATTTAATTTTATAAATTTTTAAATCTGTACTGTCAGTGTGCAGACACAAGAGTGTAAGCGCCCTCAGAGAAATGTTGGACATAAGAAGCATCAGATGTGTTGTGCAAGAGGGACAACAGCACTGGTATTGTCATGTGCTGTGTGAAGAAGTGCCACTCTCTAACAGTGGAAGGAATTACGTAGAAGAGGGAGACCCAGAAAGACATGGAATGAGTTGGGGAAGCACGACCTTCAAACATTGAGCCTCACAGAGGCAGTGCCAAGAGACCGAGACCTCTGGAGATATGTTGTAATTGAGAAGACCCAGCAAATAAAGTGAGATAACTGGTGTTGCATAACCAGCCCATTTAAAAAGTACCTCTGAATTGTCGGGTGACACACCATGCTAGAGACCTATTGAGTCAAGTAAAATCAAATCATAATGGAAATTGTAGTTGTGGTCGATGCCAGTGCCACCTGACTGGCTCCCCATGCTGGTGGAACATAAAAAGACCCATCCAAACATGGTTGATACCAGCCCCACCTCCCAACTGGCGCCTGTGCTGGTTGCACGTAAAAAGCACCCACTACATCTGAGTGGTTGGTGTTAGAAAGAGCATCCAGCTGTAGAAACCTTGCCAGTCCCCAGTCAATTCGTCCAACTCATGCCAGCATGGAAAACAGACGTTGAATGATGGTATGTGTGAAATTGTTGAAATAAACAATTTATGATAAAGATTTGCACGGGTGGCTGTGTGGTAAGTAGCTTGCTTACCAACCACATGGTTCTGCGTTCAGTCCCACTGCGTGGCACTTTGGGAAAGTGTCTTCTACTATAGCCTTGGGCCCACCAAAGCCTTGTGAGTGGATTTGGTAGACGGAAACTGAAAGAAGCCCGTCGTATATATATATATAGGTTTGTGTTTGTCCCCCCCAACATCGCTTGACAACCGATGCTGGTGTGTTTACGTCCCTGTAACTTAGTGGTTCGGCAAAAGTGACCGATTGAATAAGTTCTAGGGTCGATTTGCTCGACTAAAGGCGGTGCTCCAGCATGGCCGCAGTCAAATGAGTAAAGAGAGAAAGTAAATTAAGAGCAAAACCTTTTACTGCATTTTGTATCTCTGAGTGTCACTCACTCACACTGTTGTTTTATTCTCCTACCAGCATAACTGATGAGACGCATTCTATTTTATTATATATAAGATTTTGAGGTGAAGTACAAGTGGTGCTAACATATATATATGGAACATAAGTTGTTAGTAAAATATGGTGTTGCCCAGAGAAAAGACAGGTGTTCCAAAACTTTAGCCTACAATCTATTCATATATAATAATTTCCATGGAATGTGGAATTCTGGAAATTATCTTGGCTTAATTTCTATGTTCTCCCAAATAAACTTCACTGAATTCAGTATTCTGCAATTTCATGACACCCAACTCCTAGGATGAAGTAAATATGACTGGAATATCTTTGACCATGGGACTTCATGTAACTTTAGCACAAGATATGACAACCACAGGTTTGATTTACTAGACTTCACAAGGAAAGTACAATCTTCTAAAGCCAACTTGATCAGTGAAAATAGGTTTTTACATGGCCAATTAAAAGCCTGTTAAGAAATCAAAATGACAAGGAATATTTACAAGTTTTTATCTTTAAAAAAAGCATACAGTTTTGAATATCATTCAATCCATGATACTTTGACTCCATTGATTGCCATATTCTGTACCAAATAAACCTCGGCACTGCATTGAGTATTCTTTCACAAGTTCGCGCACTCGTCTTCTGTTAACTCTCTCCCTTAAAAGACAAGCAAAATAGGAATTCAAATTGATGTTACTATTAAAAGTAAGGTGTTTTTTTCATTATTACTCTATATTGCATGTTATTTTCTTCATTTGTTCTTTTGAAACTACTGAATATAAACTTTCAAATTATAATTCATGGAAAATTCATACGACAAAATTTGATAAAAATCGATTAGCATGTTTCCTCATTGAATACTGATCATAAAATGAGTGAATCCAGGCAAAATCAGGGAAATGGTAGATGTCAGAGATGCCATTGCAACGATTCTCATACAAATATCAATTTTGTTTTTGGCTGGTATGCACCAAGTGAAATTTGAGGCACACTAACTTACATCTGTTTCTAAGTAACATTACACAACCCCCAAATTCTTTGAACACTAACAACACAATAGCTGGATAATGATTTCACTGATTAGAAAGGAATGACACTGACATTTGTCTAACTAGCACATGATGTCAAAACAAGGAGACATTAACATATATATATATGTATATACACATGCATACACAACTGGTTTCAGTTTCTGCCAACCAAATCAACTCACAATGCTTTGATCAGCCTAGGACCATATAACAGAAGATACTTATCCAAAGTGTCATGTCATGAGATGGGTTGAAAATCATGTGGTTTGTGGTTTTAACATGAACTTCTTACCACACAATCTTGCCTGCACCTTCAGGTGCAAAAGAATATATTCTTGAAGAACAAATTCATAGTTATAATAACTGAAATATTGTATTCATACAAATATGTTTTTTATCCTTTTTTTTTTTTTTTTTGAAACAATGGTTAATAACAAGAAGTCAACCCGAAAAGAAAAAAATATTATTACCTTATAACACAAGTATAAAAATGTTTTCTTTGATCTTTAGATTGTTTGGTTAGAGGTCTATCATCTCTGGAAATGACGTTGTTCATGAATTTTGTCAATTCTTCGATATGTAGTTTATTTAGGGCAAGTAGTACATCAGCATATTGATCAAGAACTGACCTGGGACATTCTCCTTCAATACCCTGAAATACATCATATCAATTTTTCAGTGCGTTTTAATGATGTAGTTAGATAATCTGATAAAGTATGATGACTCACATTTGTAAAACAAAAGCAATAAGATCTTGTTATGTTCATACATTTGCAGTAGCAAAAGTTCGACATTCTCTGCTAAGCTGGAAAACTGAAACTTGTAAAATTAGCATTTAAAGTAAACAAAACTTTATTTGCATTGAAACTTCTGACTAATTTTTCAGTCCTAATTATAAAAGACTACATTTATCTCGGCATTATGTTTATAGAGTGGAGGCGCAATGGCCCAGTGGTTAGGGCAGCAGACTCGCGGTTTCGATTCCCAGACCGGGCGTTGTGATTGTTTATTGAGCGAAAACACCTAAAGCTCCACGAGGCTCCGGCAGGGGATGGTGGAGAACCCTGCTGTGCTCTTTCACCACAACTTTCTCTCACTCTTACTTCCTGTTTCTGTTGTGCCTGTAATTCAAAGGGTCAGCTTTGTCATGCTGAATATCTCTGAGAACTACGTTAAGGGTACACGTGTCTGCGGAGTGCTCAGCCACTTGCACATTAATTTCACGAGCAGGCTGTTCCGTTGATCGGATCAACTGGAACCCTCGACGTCGTAAGCGACGGAGTGCCAGCAACATGTTTATAGAATGAATCAGATATAACTAAACTTTATTAAGAATGGAACTATCAGGTTAAATCTGACTTCTGGTGTTTCCAAAGAACACTCATATTCACAAGGCTTCACTGATACATTATGACAATGGTTTGTTTAGAACTCTTTCTGCACATTAGTAATTAAATTTGGTATCAATTTACAGTTAGGTGAACTGAGCCATTTTGAAAGTTCTACAGTTCCATAACCATATGCTACTGACCTTTTGGCTGAATGTCTGCTCTCCTAAACATTAGACCTCCTTATGGGATTCTACACTGATTCTGACAGACAGGCTTCACTCACAAGATTTTGATTGAGCAAAGGCTATGATACAAGGAAGTAGCTTATGGGATTGAAAATGGAACTATGCGGTTGTAAAGTATACAGTTTAACCACCATAGTTAACTACCTGGGGATTTTAGAATTATTACTTCACTGAATATGATGGCCAAAAATTTATGAAACTGAAAAGTTATTTTAGCATACAATTGTCATAAAACTGATGTTAAAAACTTTTCATATATGAGTTGGAATACATGGTTGTCTTACTATACTCTAAATGGAGATGTATATTTTTTGTCACTCACCTTTAGCAGCTGTCCAATTAAGTTACTGCTATACTTCTGTATAACACATTTTACCCAGGGTACTTCACATGCAAAACTAAAGAATTCTTGCTGTAAATGATTAAAAAAAAAAAGCTTTTAGGTAAAGTTCATCATCATCATTTAATGTCCGTTTTCCATGTTGGCATGGGTTGGACGGTTTGACAGGTGCTATACAAGGATTTATAGGCTGTTTTGGCTTTGCTTCTATAGCTGGATGCCCTTTCTACTGCTGACTACTTTACAAAGTGCTTTTTACATGGCACCAGCATCCTTCATGCGTAAGCTTGCAAGAAACAAAGCCAGTATGCTCCGATGGATGTGTAATGTCAGTGTGCATACTTGACAGAGTGTAAGTACCTTGAGAGAAAAGTTAGACCTAAGAAGCAGCAGTTGTGGTGTGCAAGAGAGATGGTTGTGCTGGTATGGTCCTGTTGCAAGAATGGATGAGGATAGTTGTGTGAAAAAGTGCCACACCCTAGTGGTTGAGGGAACCTGTGGAAGAAGTAGACCCAGGAAGACCTGGGATGAGGTGGTGATGCACGACCTTCGAACTTTAGGCCTCACCGAGGCAATGACTAGTGACAGGGACCTTTGGAAATATGCAGTATGTGAGAAGACCAGGCAAGCCAACTGAGAGCATAAGCTGTGACCTCTGCCAGAAGTGTGGCCAGCTCACTTATTCATATCTTTACTTCATTGGACACTAAACTCTGCTTGCGAAGACCTGTTGGGGCAAGTGAATTGGAATCGAAAACGAACCAAATTCGACGACTGGCACCCATGCCAACCTCTCCTTCATTGGACACTAAAGTCTGCTTGCGAAGACCTGTTGGGGCAAGTGTAATCGAAATCACAATTGAATCATATTCAATGACCAGCACCTGTGCCAGTGGAGCACCATCCGAGCGTGATCATTGCCAGAGCAGCTGTCTGGCTTCCGTGCTAGTGGCATGTAAATAGCACTATTTGAGCGTGATCGTTACTGGCACGTTAGAAAATCATTCGAGCGAGGTCGCTGCCAGTGCCGCTGGACTGGCTCCTGTGCAGGTGGCATGTAAAAAACACCATTTTGAGCATGGCCATTGCCAGTACCGTGTGACTGGCCTTCATGCTGGTGGCACGTAAAAGCACCCACTACACCCTCAGAGTGGTTGGCATTAGGAAGGGCATCCAGCTGTAGAAACTCTGCC
>NC_068984.1:57836724-57837992 GCF_001194135.2 Octopus bimaculoides
GTGACTGGCCTTCATGCTGGTGGCACGTAAAAGCACCCACTACACCCTCAGAGTGGTTGGCATTAGGAAGGGCATCCAGCTGTAGAAACTCTGCCAGATCAGATTGGAGCCTGGTGCAGCCATCCGGTTCACCAGTCCTCAGTCAAAACGTCCAACCCATGCTAGCATGGAAAGTGGACGTTAAACGATGATGATGATATATATATGCATGTGGAAGGTGGACTTTAAACGATGATGATGTGTGTGTATACGTTTGTGTCTCTGTGTTTGTCCCACCACCATCGCTTGACAACTGATATTGGTGTGTTTACATCCCCGTAATTTAGCGGTTCAGCGAAAGAGACCAATAGAATAAGTACTAGGCTTACAAAGAATAAGTCCTGGGGTCGATTTGTTTGACTAATGGCAGTGCTCCAGCATGGCCGCAGTCAAATGACTAAAACAAATAAACAAAAAAAATGAAATGATGATAGTGATAAGAGTACTAATCTCCATACATCAGAATGATGGCATGATTCATATTTTTATGCAGGCATAGTATTGGCCATGTGGCTAAAAAGATTGCTTCTCAATCACATGGTTTCAGGCCCAACTCCACTATGTGGCACCTTGGACGAGTGTCTTCTACCAATAGCTCCAGGCTGAACAAAGCCTTATGAGCGGCTTCAGTAAGAAACTGAAAGAAGTCTATTGTCTACATGTGTGTGTATATATATATATGTGTATATAGCACCCACTACACTCTCTGAGTGGTTGGTGTTAGGAAGGGCATCCAGCTGTAGAAACTCTGCCAAATCAGTCCTCAGTCAAATCGTCCAACCCATGCTAGCATGGAAAGCGGACGTTAAACGATGATGATGATGATGACATACATTTATCTATATACTAGCAGAAATACCTGGCGTTGCCCAGGTTAAAGAGAATAATGATATCTAAAAACGCCGTCTAGACTACGCATCATCTTTATATATAGAGATGTATATACACACACGCACCCAAACACACGTATATATATGTATATCAATATAAATATATGAAAGTCAATGAAGTTTCGTAAAAGAAGGTGATCATGTACATACTTTCTTGCTGTTGTGATTATAACACCTCGTTGTAAACTATGTTCCTTGTTTTCCCTTGTGGAGCATATACAAATAGGTCTTTTTTTGCTGCCCACTCTTGAGCAGCCAACATACAGTTGTCCATGTGAGAAGCAGGGCTCTTCCAAGAGAAGACCAGCTACAGACAGTGTTTGACCCTGAGATTTGTTT
>NC_068984.1:57839493-57860948 GCF_001194135.2 Octopus bimaculoides
AAGACCTATTTGTATATGCTCCACAAGGGAAAACAAGGAACATAGTTTACAACGAGGTGTTATAATCACAACAGCAAGAAAGTATGTACATGATCACCTTCTTTTACGAAACTTCATTGACTTTCATATATTTATATTGATATACATATATATATGTGTGTTTGGGTGCGTGTGTGTATATACATCTCTATATATAAAGATGATGCGTAGTCTAGACGGCGTTTTTAGATTTCATTATTCTCTTTAACCCGGGCAACGCCGGGTATTTCTGCTAGTATATATATATATATCCTTTTATACTTTTACTTGTTTCAGTCATTTTTGACTGAAACCATGCTGGAACACCACCTTTTTTGGTCAAAGAAATCAAGCCCAGGACTTATTCTTTGTAACCCTAGTGCTTGTTTTATCAGTCTTTTTCAATAAACCACTAAGTTACGGGTACTTGAACACACCAACATTGGTTGTCAAGTAATGGTGGGAGGACAAACATAGACACAAAGACACACACACACACACACATATGACAGGCTTCTTTCAGTTTCTTCCGTCTACTACGAAATTTGAACTCAGAATGTAATGGCAGATGAAATACCGCTAAGCATTTCGCCCGGTGTGCTAACGATTCTGCCAGTTCGCCGCCCTTATACATACATATATATATATATGGTGGGTGTACATGTACATATATATGAGTATGTGGTTGTGTCTCCGTGTCTTGACATCACACAGTGGTCGTAAATGAACATCACCAACATTCAAGTGGTGTCATTCATTTCCAGTTCTCCATTAAAACATTTTCTGGCGTTGGGAAATTTTGCTCTGCTTAGAGACAGGTGAAAGTTGGTGACAGAAAGGGCAGCCAGTTGTAGAAAATTTACCTCATTGAATTCTGTCTGACCAATGTGAGTATGGAAAAGTAGATGTTAAAATGACAACAATAAGATTATAATTTTTCAGTATGTCAATATCATTTTTAGACATGAAGTGATTTTTTAAAATATATACATCTATACATAGTTTTAATTGGTTTGATCTCTACCATCACATGTCATATTCCTGGATGTGTACATCTTGATTTCAATGTAGGAGCTGTTATTTTTCTAAATTAAGATTATTAACACACTCGTGAACTAGCTACTGATATATTGATAGACATTTAACTGATTTGGTGGATTTCCCCCACCAAAAAAAAAAATGAATGTAAAGGTACTTACTAAAAAATAAGATGATGCTTTAACAGTGAAATTTTCAGGAAGACTAAGACCAAGAACAGCTGAAAATATATGAAGAATAGTCAATTTAAAAATAAAATTATAAATTATGTCAAATAAATATGAATAATAAAAAATAACCTTTGAATGTATTCAGGTACAAATTCATGATTTATATTATAATCTATAGTTGAAACTGCCATTACAAATTATATTTGCATCCAGCCATAGAAACCATGCCAAATCAGATGGGAATCTGGTGCAGCTTACCAGTTTCAGTCAAACTGTCCAACCCATGCCAGCATAGAAAGTAGAAGCTAAATGTTGATGATGGCATTTAGTAGCTCAAAGTTGGTTTCTTTTGCTTTTTTCTTCACATTTTTCCCAAGTTAATATGAGTGTGTTGGCTTCTGAAAAACTTTGACAGTTGCAAGTTGTTTAAGCAAGTATTTTTTTTTTATCTTAGATGTTGTTCTTATCATTAATCCATATATGGACAAGAAGTGAGGGCACATGGCCCAGTGGTTAAGATGTTGCACTCACTATCACAAGATTATGATTTCAGTTCCAAGACCAGCAGTGCATGGTGTTTTTGAGTGGAACACTTCAATTCACATTGGTCCAGTCCACTCAGCTGTAAATGGGTAACCCTGCAACAGATTGGTGTTCTGCTCAGTTGATAGGGTGGCATCATTAAAAAGTTACAACAATGTAAGGGTGTTATGACCAGCAGTGTATAACAACACCTGATAGTCAAGTCGATACAATGATATGGACAAGGAGTTGACAATAAAGTCAGATAGGTTGACTCAAGCAGCAAGTCAATGGGTTTCTCCAAAATCACTTTGTACTCTGTGAAATCAGCTTCAATACAGTGTAAAAATTATATATATAATAAAAATATGTATTATTATAATAATAATATATAATTTTTAAATTCTATTCTTTCTGCTATAGACACAAGGCCTGAAATTTTGGGGAGGGAGATAGTTGATTACATCGACTCCAGTACTCAGCTGGTACTTATTTTACCGACCCCCAAAAGGATGAAAGCAAAGTCAACCTTGGTGGAATTTGAACTCAGAACATGAAGACAGACAAAATACTGCCAAGCATTTCACTGGATGTGCTAACAATTCTGCCAGCTTGCTGCCTGATTTTTTTTTTTTTTTTTTTTTTTTTCCTTCAAAAAAATCTCAAACTTTCATGAACTAAGTAAAGTACAAGTAGGATTATAATGGCAAACTGTTGTACATGCACTGTATGGATTTTATTGCTTATTCCTCCATAAGTAATATTAACTTTCGTAATAATTTCAATAAGATTATTTACCTGTTTGAAATAGACTGTCAATGTCAAAATTTCCTTGTTCACAAATCAAATGACGAGACTTTTTGATTACCTAAAATGAAATAAAACAAAATACGAGATGAAAAAGTATGTTATAATAGTTGACAAAAATCTGCCTATTGCTTTTTGAGACAGTTAACATTTTTGAGAATTAAATGGGAAATTAATTGAGGTTTCTCTTCTACTTCAACTTTCTGTCCAAAACTAAAAGTCAGATGGAATGAGTCTTGGTATGTATTTCTTTGTACATTATGTATTCAAAAACATACTTAATCTTGCTGTAAAGACTGATTCTGGTTAAAGATATTTTTACTTTTATACTGGGCCTGAAGGCATTCTAAACAAACACAAATGTAATAGTCTGATTTATAATCACATGCTCTCATTGACTTAGATTTTAAATAAAAACAACTGTCACAACAAGACTGAGAATATTTACATATATAAAATAAATTACATCACATGCAGTATGGTAAAAGGTATCGCTAACTTAAGTTCTTGTCAAACTATTACCAAATTCAAAATAAACAGGTGTCTTGTCTAAATTCAAAAAAGCATGTGAATCAAGAATATTAAGCTTGATAAGAGTATCAGTAAATTTATACTTTTAGATTATGATAGTCAACACACAGAAATGGCTGTGTGGCTAAGAAGTTTGCTTTCCAACCACATGATTTCAAGCTCATTTCTGTACAGCATCTTGGGCAAGTGTCTTCAACTGTCATCAACCAATGCCTTGAGAGTGAATGTGTTAAGTGCTAAGTATATTAAACCCTTTTTATATATATATATATATATATATATATATATATATATATATATATATATATATAAAGGGTTTAATAATATACTTAGCACAACATGTGATGTTCTTCTAGCACATTAAATGTCCACTTTAGTGGTCATCGTTATATATAAAAATATACTTTAATCCCCTAAGATCTCAGATATTTTTTCTGAATCTCTCTGATTCTTTCAATGTGCTAGCTTCCTGGTAATAAATCGATATTAATTAATATCTGATTTTTTACCCTATGTTTTAATATATATATATATATATATAACAACACAAAGAAAATGGTGAAAGTGTACACAGAATAATCAATATATTTATTACTAGCAGAGATAACCAGCATTGCTCAGGATTAAAATAGCATAGCTTTTTATTGTTTTCCTTGTCATGTGATTGCAGACCCCATGATTTATTCTTTGTAAACCTAGTACTTATTCTATCGGTGTTTTGCTAAACGGCTAAGTTTTGGGGGCATAAACACAGCAACAATAAATTATCCTTATTGAGGAGAAACAGTCAAAAGTAACCACCACATAGAATCACCAAACGTCTCCACTACTTAACACCGTCCAAGTTAACTCTCTTCACCTTTACAGCTGACATGAAAAGCAATGCGAAAAAGAGAAAAAAACTGATTGCTATTAAAACGCCTCAAATTTTGGGGTTAATAATCTTAACCTTTAGTTACAGTTTCTCATTCAAACTACATAATAGGCAGAATTGTCAGATTAAGACAGTAGGGTGTTTTGAGGGAGATTTGGCTGCTATTTCTACCAGGTCTAACTACCATGTAGGGGTCTCCCTCATTGGCTCATACATACATATATTCATAAAATCGAAATAAAATACTTAAAGTAACAGTCGTCAGATACAAAAGCCAAGGTCCATGCAGTGTCATGGGCCAAAAAAATTTCCAGTTTCTTGCCTAATGTGAGCCCAGAGCAATCTCTTATATCTTACACTATTTCAGTATTATGTCTCTATTGTAATGTGAGATATTACTTTCAATTTGAAAGAAGTCTGTCCTATATATATTCCTTATGCATTCCAAAACCGAGTTACAGATATTGACGTATGGGGTATCAAAAGATTCAGTGTACTATTTCAGCTACAAATTAAACTTAATTTCCATTCACATATTTGCATTTCAAAAATTTAACATTATCATCTTTTCCATAAATCAACTATCGTAAACATGTTATACAATGACGTCACATTTTCTATATGTGTGTGTACGCTAAGAGACATCAATCATCATGACACACACCTTCACTCACTCACTCTATCTCTCTTTTTTCACTCTCTTTCTCTCTCTCACATGTCCATGCGCTTGTCCATTTTATATAGATGTACATAGATCTTTCACTTAATTTTCCTGTTCTTTTCGCTTTCTCGTCTTTCAATTTCTGCTCCCTTCAAATAAATTTTTACGGAATGAGCGGGAGAAACACAGAAATGACGTAATCTTTCCAGAAACAAGTAAGGAGAATTGTAGAAAAAGTCCCACAAGCAAGGAGAATTGTAGAAAACTGAAGGCAAGAGTCTGAAGAGTGATGAGTTTTTCTCAAGATCAGCAAATGCATGTTGCAGCACTTAATGCTGAATCATTAAATCAATGTTTTAATAATTAGACAAATTTATGAAGAATCCAAATCTAAATATGGCTTGTCTTTCCACAAATACCTGTTGGAGAATTGGAAATGCTACTTGGATGATTGCCTCATTCTATGGTCCCACACACTTGACCAACTCATTGATTTTAAAAACTTAATCAACAGTGTCAACAACCATATCCAATTTACAATGGCATATAGTCAAGACCAACTTCCTTTTCTTGACATTCTTATTATAAAAAAAGGCACCAACATTGAAACCGATATCCACTACAAACCAACTGATTCCAAACAATACCTTCTGTTCACCTCCAATCACCCAAAGCACATGAAGACAAACATCCCCTTCAACCTAGCAAGAAGAATTTGTACAATTGTCTCAAATTAAAGAACACGAAATAAAAGACTCCAAGAAGTAAAGGCAATTCTTCTCGAAAGACATTACCCAACATCATTAGTTGACAATGGAATAGAATGGGCCAAAACAACCCTAACCCTAACCCAAGACTTACGAAAACTGAAACACACTCACAGTACATTAAATAGTCTCCCATATCTCTCAACACACAATCCAAGAAATGCAGAATCTTACACAATTATATACAAGAACATCCCACACATCCCACAGCTGAGTCAAGAACCACACCTAAAAAAAAGTACTCGCAACCCATAAAATAATAAAAAGCAAAAGACAACCCAAATCCCTAAAAAACCTACTCACCAATGCAAAATTACTCAACACAAACCCACCACCCACCATCAAAAAGTATGGTCGTTCCAACTGCAGGATTGCATCCACCTCATTGAAGGAACAATATACAATTCCAGTTAGGACACACTTTTGTTGTAAAAAATAACTTCACCTGTGCATCAAAGAATTTACTTTATGTCATAAGGTGTGAAGGGTGCCACAAAGATTACAGAGGGCAAGCGAGCCTTACCCTCAAAGAAATGATGTGTCCATAGCTTAAACCGGGTACATCATATGGACTTTTCACCCATACCTTTTCTACAGATCGAGCAGGGCCATCTGCCTGAAGGGGTTTGTGATTTGTCAGCCTTCCTACTTACTAAGACTTTGGTTTTTGCTAGGTTAACCCTAAGGCCCTTCGATTCTAGGCCTTGCTTCCAAACCTCATCTCTAGTTCTGGCAGTGACTTGACTATTAGAGCAAGGTCATCAGCATAGAAGAGCTCCCAGATCGAAATATGTGACAACTATAGTGATCACTTGAATTTCAAGAATGTAAGGTACTAATTATCAGAGAAGAACCAACTGATAAGCACTAGTACATATGCACATATGGAATTTCCAGTATCATTAATTGATATGGAGTTAAACTGGTGTACACTTAGATAAATATCCTTAGGAAAGAACAACCTCTTTCCACACAGTCTTACACACACATATATATATATATATATATATATATACATAGAGAGAGAGAGAGAGGTTATGAGAGGTAATGGTGTCAATAAGACCCAAAGGTGTCAGGTAATGCTGAGTAAGTGCTATGGATAGACCATAAATGCTTAACCATTTTCTCACACCGTCTCCGATGAAGGGATATAATAAATATCTTGGATACAGCTGTAAGACCTATTTATAAATGTTCTAAAATCTTCACAGCCTTAGTTTTTTATCTCATCCTGAAAAAATGTTTTTACACACACACACACACACATATATATATATATAATATAGATTTAATCAATAGATTAAATGTGGTACTTAAAATGTTTGAGGCACCAGAATTTGGTAGGGTAAAAACCAAAAACACAATCAAGAGATTTGGTGAATAAAATTTGAAAAAAAGCAACAAATATTCAATAGGTTATAGCAGTACGTACGTTTCGTACAAACTTCATTTATTCATGTAGTGAGAACACTACATAAAATGCACATTTTATGTAGTGTTCTCACTACATGAATAAATGAAGTTTGTACGAAACGTACGTACTGCTATAACCTATTGAATTTTTGTTGCTTTTCTTCAAATCGTTTAACGTCCGCTTTCCATGCTAGCATGGGTTGGACATACACACACACACATACACATGTACGTGTGTGTGCAAATAAGCATAAATATTGATATTTCACTTATCAGGCAAAGTAGTGTGATGTTAGCATTATCATCAGTCATTTTGCATTTAAATAAAAATCCCTTATCTAAAATACAGGTGAGGGTTAGTAACAGGAAGAGCATCTGACTGTAAAATCCATCCTCAAAACCAATTCCCATTTAAGCCTTGCTTGCATGGAAAATCAGACATTAAACAAATGATGTTCATGACTTCAAACTTCAATCATCTTAAATTCCAATCTAAAATAATCTTCACAGCAATATTGAATATGTTTCATAAGATAAACAACTTTGTTTCATGTCATTTTCTCTGAGTAGAAATTATTTATGAGTTGCTAACTACACTAAATGAGATATATATTACATTTTACATATTGATTAATATATTTTCAGTTTAGTATTTCTAAATAAAAAATTTCAATTATAAATATCTGTAAAAATAAATTACCTGAGCCCAAAGATTCATAAGACCTTCAACAATATCAGTATGTTCTCGAAATTCTGAAAACAATTCTCAGTAATTACATTTTAAGCTAAAAATGGAACATCACATTTGACATACAGTAATTTTTGCCTCAAAAATGCTACATTTTTTAAATATGTAAAAATTGTTTTGCTCTTAACATTTATAGTGCCAAGATATTTGAACTGAATATACTAACTCTCATTAATCCCAAGCATTTAGTCTGTGGTCATTTTTCTTATGTAACAATATAATATTAGCTTATAACAGTTTTCAGAGTAACCTTCTTCTTATATGGCTCTGAAAGTTAAGGAAAAGAGGAATCCACTCACAAACAGATGCTACTTAATCAGAATAATTTTTCCCTTAAATTTTCTTTGTTAATATAGAAAAATGAATTTTTGTTACAATATATTTGTCAGCAATTTCGGAAATAATTAAATAAATTAAAATCTTATTAGAGAAAACATCTTTCCATTTAAAGAGTTACTTAAATGCAACTGAATAAATTATATTGAAGACAAAACAACAAATTGTACTTACCAATTTGCAATAGTGCCAGACTTTGAGAAGTGAGAACTGCTAAAAGTTCTTTGACTGAAGATTTGAGACTTTCATTATGATGGAACATTAAAATTATCTACAACAGAAATAAACAAAATAAGCTACATTTTAAAATGTGTCCAATCATGAGCAAACTGTGAATAAAAATTCAGGCAAAAGATGCAAACTTGAGGAAGAAAAAAGGCCTCAACTTTTAGTCCAGGATTTATTTACATTTTCATAAGATATCTTCCATTAGTTTTCACTTCTTTTAAATAATAGCAGATGCATTAGCTTATTCTATCCATCTTGGCCACACCATTATTAAATGGGTGGTGCACATTTTAAGAACCATGGTGATGTAGTTGTGGGATATTTTTCAACTAAATAAATAATTCTATTACATCAAACATTCAGATAAAAGTAAAATAAATAAATATTTAATTGATACATTATCTAGATTCCATCACGTGAATGTATCTGCAAAACTAAATTAACAATATTTAAACAAATTTACATAAGAAAGTTGTTAATATGAATGGAACTACACAAACACTTACATGTTTTGCCAAGCTAAGGATGCAAGAATGAGGGAAAGTGTGGCATATGTGAATTAATATCTGGAATGTGTCTTGTGCTATTGGAGCAAATCCATCCATGAGAACTCTAAGTGCTTTCCTAAATAATTCACAGATTGCCTGAAATAGAAACAGAAAGCAGCAAATTGATGATTAAATTCATTTACAAAATTTTACTAAATGAATTCTAACAATAAACATGAACCGGAACTCTTTAGCATTCAGATGCTTATTTATTCACATTGTTGTGAATTAATCATTACCTTGGAGCTTTAAGGCTTTGATGCTGTGATTGTTTATTTTTAGAATGACATTGTAAGGTAGGTGTAAGAAATCAGATATAGCCAATTTGAACTTAAAACATGAAGAATATTTGGGCTGTTGTTATTTTTCTTTCTTTTCTGGATAGATAACTTTAAATATTGTATTAAACTTCAGCTGTTAATTCTCCACTATTTTGTTTTAACTTACCTACTTTTCTAGCTTTATCTTTGTAATATAGTTTCTTTAATTGTAGGAAAAGAAGATTGACTTATTATCTATCTTATATAATGCTTATAAAGAAAAAAGATACAATATACATTACCTGAATCACAGTGGCATCTGCAATCCATTTTGTTAATATACTTTGCAATATTGGAGCAATATGCTGCATTATAACTAGAACCTACAAAGAGAACAACAATATTAAAAATAAGTATGATTCTATAATAAATACATTAATAATGGTTTCAAAGTTTGGCATAAGGCCAGAAATATTGGAGGATGGGCATAAGCTGATTATATTGACCCTAGTGCTCAACTGGGATTTATAATTCAGAAACTGAAAGTGGCTGAGTTATGTACCAGATACAACACAATGGCTATTGTAATGTTTGAACTCATGGTCAGTAATTTTCTACCTTACTCTTTTCTTGAATTTTTTTTCAATTGCAATATGTTAGCTATTTACTTCATCCTGCATGTATCTTTGTACACGTTAATCTTTTTTTATTACTATCTAAATTATATACCGAATGCTATAGAGATTATTTCGTATGAAAATGTAACACAAAAGAGAATCCATCAAAAGTATGATTTACCCACATCTTTGACAGACTTGAAAGACCATTCTAAGATACTCTGTAATTTATTGATATCATTCAGAAAGCTCAAAATTATTCAGAAAATATACTACTATATATGATTCAAATTTTATTATTTTACTGATTAACCCATTCAGGAAAACCCTTATGTTGATTTGTTTCATATATATATATATATATATATATATATATGTATATATATATATATATATATGTTTAGTCAAAGAGAAGTGGTGGTGCTTCTATGCTAATTTGCCACAATCTATTTGATTCTGACTGATATATTATTTCTAAATGTTACATCTGGCTGAAATTATAAGGTACTAGCTTACTGGCCAAATTATTAACTTAATATTACTCAACTTTCATTTACCACTCTGCCTAACTGTAAGTAGTAAAAGATAGTCCACTGTTGTAAGCAGTGAGGGAAATGATATAACTAATGATTGTTAATATGCATCATTATACTAGCTAAAGAAATGCAATAGAAAGCCATGCCAATATATCCAACCTTAAATCATTAGATAATAAAGCCTTTATCTGATGCTAATTATGCCCTAACCTCATACTGATTCTTGCTAAGGCATTATCTTTCCATTTGCTCCATTTATCTGATTAGATAATTCTAAATGACACAAGTCAGGGCAATATCTATCAATCATGAAATACTTATAGAAGAACAATCTTGCCTGACTGGTGTTATCAAACAGAAAGTCAGCCACATATCTGGAAGTGGCTTATCTTCAGAGAAAATATAATTAAGTAAGTACCTAGTGCAAAGCACAACTGTTATTGTGTAGCTTCAAAAAAAGCTATGCCAAAAGAGACCCAAGATTTGGCAAGAAAGCTGGTACTTTATAATTTCAGCCAACAGTAATGAGTATAAAAATGATGTAATAAAGTATATTATCATATTCATTCAAGAACTATTTCTTCATTCATGTATCTATAACGGCTCAAAAAAAAAAAAAGATGGAGGTGGGGGTGTTTCCTGAATATTAAAAATTATCAAATAATTGAATGTGTCACAATTATCTACTGATTCAGGAAAACTTCATTTCACATCTTCTCAAGTTCAATAGAAAGAGTAAACTTTATATTGATTCATTTAACTTTAACTGTTATTCTAAGGAATCAATGTAAGTGTTTTACTGAGGATCTTCTTTTGGGGACCATAACAGAATGAGGTCAATACAATTTATGTCTGAGTTCAAATTAATGGCAAGTACATCAAATGTGCTTAGGTAGAGTTCATATACAGTCGGCATGTTCTGAGATGCAGGGTTCATTATAGTAGTAGTAGTAGTAGTAGTAGTAGAACAACAGATAGATGGCACAGCAGGGTGGATAATTCAATGGTAAGTGTTTGTGAATATGAGATAGACTAAAGCAGTCAAACAATATTCCTCTCCTCCAAACACTGGCAGTGTGTCAAGTGCAAAGCAATCAACTTTACTGTACAAAAAATGCTATTAATGACAGAAGAAATAGCATGAAACAAATTATTGAGAAATAAGACCTACTTACTGGATTTGGTTGGTTTGATTTTGAATTTTTCTCAGCCTCTTCAGACACACTCTGTTCAGAGTCAGTTTTCTCAGTATTAATTGTGGAAATTAGCCAACTTAACATATCAAGCTTTTGGTTAATGGCTTCCCATATAGGTTTGGAAGGCTAAAATAATCAGAATAGTTGGATCTTTTTTAAAACGGGGGCCACATTTTTCATTAACGAAACACTTTGAAACTTGGAACACTGGTAGAATGTGTCATATAAAACATCTTTTTCTCTTAGTCTTCTTAAAAAAAAAAAGAAATCCATAAGTTATTCCATGTTAAAGTTGTCATATTTCTGTAATTTCAACCAATCACTGACGTCCATTCAGCCGATATACATTAAGTGCCGACTACATAAACAAACGATTCTGAAACAATTAACCCTAACCCTAACCCTACGGTTAGGGTTAGGGTTAAAGCAAATTTAAAATGAAAAAAGCAAATAAAACGAAGGTATGGAGATTAAATACGCTTTACATCGCTTAATCAGCCAAAGGAGTAAATGTAAACAACTGAATACTTGTCAGTGATTGGTTGAAATTATCGAAATAAGACAATTTTTTACATGAAATAAATTCGAATACAAAAATATTTTTCTGTTCTATAACACAAAATAGATAAGTATACGAAGTTTGAAAGTCTTTCCGTACCAAAAACACTACATAAAACATTAATGAAAAATGTGGCCCCCCCGTTTTAAAATAGATTCGAATAGTTTATTGTTGAGAGAAAAACTGGGCATAAGAGGCATCAGATGTGGCATGCAAGAGAGATGAATGCACTGGTATGGTCATGTGATACGTATGGGTGAGAACAGCTGTGTAAAAAAGTGCTGACCTCTAACTGTGGAGAGGACTTGTGGAAGAGGTAGACTTAGGAAGACATGGAATGATGTGGTGAAGCATGATCTTCGAATGTTGGGCTTCACAGAGATGATGACTAGTGACCGAGATCTTTGGCGATATGTTGTACTTGGGAAGACTCATCAAACCGAATGAAATCGTAGTTATGGTTGTTGCTGGTGTCATGTAAATGGCACCCATGAAATCATAATTGTGGCTGTTGCTGGTAACATGATTTTCGAATGTTGGGCCTCACAGAGACAATAACAACCGACTGAAACCTTTGGCAATATGCTGTGCTTGAGAAGACTTATGAAGCCAATGTCATGTAAATCATAGTATTGTCCATTGCCAGTGTCATGTAAATCAAGTCATAGCAGTTGCCAGTGTTATGTAAATAGCACCCATGCTACTGGCACGTAAAGAGCATCCATTACACTCTTGGAGTGATTGGTGTTAGGAAGGACATCCAGCTGTAGAAAGCATGCCAAATCAGACTGAAACCTGATGCAGCTCTTGGACTTACCGGTTCCAGTCAAACCATCTAACCCATGCCAGCATTGAAAATAGATGTTAAATGATGATGATGATGATATATCCTCATCGTCGTCATCATTTAACATCCGTTTTCTATGCTGGCATGGATTAGATGACCAAGCTCCACTGTCTGTTTTGGCATGATTTTTATGGCTGGATGCCCTTCCTAATGCTAACCACTTTACAGATTGGACTGGGTGCTTTTTATGTGACACTAGTAAGGTCTGTTTGGCATGGTTTTTTTCACAGTTGGATGTCATATATATATATATATATATATATAGATAGATATCAGTGGTGCATATTGGTTGTAGTATTGGGTATGTTGCCACACCCAATGTCACCAAATTTCAAGCAGGAATAAAACAAAAGTTTTCCATTAGGAGTAAGATTAATATTTATAATGAATTTGCTATTTTTGATGGGTGTGCAGCACATACCTAGCACATCTTGAATATGTGTCCTTGATATATATATATATATATGTATGTAAATATATATATATATATATATATATATATATATAATGTGTGTGTGCGTATATATAAATTTGGAGTGTAAGGTATGGATTCAGAGAATCATGTGGTTATCACACCAAGCTCCTCTTATGGACTTGTCTAACTGTTCCCACAGTAATCCAATACAGAGAAGTGCCAAGCATGCATATTAATGCAAACATGTAAACATAATTTCTTCCACAATTAACACTACATGAAGACGGTTGCAAAACGGCTGTAACCCTAAGGATGTCATGTGATTATATAAACATATATTCACTTCTCATACCTGCTAACTTTTACAGTGTGTGTGTGTGTGTGTGCATGTGTGTGTGTACATATGTATATATGGTCTTCATAAGAATTTACATCCAAACATAAAATGAGTATGTGGATATAAAATCCACTTCATAACAACATGGTTTTATTTTGAGTTCTATTCCATGGCATGGCACTTTGGGTGAATATCTTCTGCTTAGCCTCAGACCAACCAATAACTTGTATGTGGAATTGATAGATGGAAACTGTAAAAGAAGGCCCATCGTATATATGAGGGGGTGCTGAAAAGTCCCTGGCTTTAGGCGAAAGAAAATACAGGAAGATCAGTTAAGTATGATTTTATTGAACATATTTCTCTCCCAAATTCACACATTTATTGCAGCAGTCCTTTAGTTTTTCTAAGCCCTGTAAAAGAGCTTGGAACCAAGCCTTTCGCAATGACCCTAAAGCCAAGAACGTTTCAGCACCCCCTCATATATATATGTTCATGTCATACCTGTATAGTTAAGCAGTTCAATCCAGCCATATGGTTTCAGGTTCAGCAATAGCTGAGACAAGAGTATTACACAACAGCTGTGGGCCAATCAATGGTTCATCAACGAATTTAGGAAATGGGAACTGCTTGTAAGACCATTCTGTGTGTGTGTGTGTGTGTGTGTGTGTGTGTGTGTGTGCGCGTGTGCGTGTGTGTGTGAAAATGCATTTGCATTTGTCTTTAATCACTTGACAACTGGTGTTGCTTGGTTTGCATTCACATAGCCTACTGATACAGTAAAAGCGGCTGATAGAATACTAGGCTGGAAATGAGTACTGGGGTTGATTGGTTGACTAAACCAATTAAAGGCAGTGACCATAAATGGTTTACAGTCCAATGACTGAAATAAAAACAAAGTATAATGCATGTATATGTGTATGTGTGCATATGTATATCAGTGAGTGCATGTGTGTTTATGTGTGTGCACATGAATATTTGCAGTCCACATTTCTTCACATCACACTGTTTGAACAAAACAGTGATGTTTACATTCCCAGTAAACAATACCTACTGTAACTCTGAGCTATAAACTTGAGAGAGAGAGAGAGAGAGATATCTGCCAAGCATAAAGTTCATAGTCTAGTGGCACAAAGCATCCAGTGTAAGCAGTGAAGTGGCTGGCATTAGAATGGGCATCCAGCCATTGAAGCCATGCCAAAGAAACACTGGAGCACGATGCACTCCTAGGGCCCGTTGGGTCCTGTCAAATCATCTAACTCTGGCTAGCATGGAACATGGACATGATGATGATGATGATGATGAAGATATATTTATACATACATTACATTTGAAAATAAAATAATAAAAGTAGCTGCACCTCTTCTTTTGTTAGAAGTTCAAGTTCATGAATCTGGGGGCTGATCAATTTATCCAAATATAACATGATCTCCTGGAACTGAAGAACACTGAGAACATGTCCTGTTATAGCCATCATTCTTGTCAATTCTTTAGGCTGCAAAAAATATTTTAAAACATATTTTAATGTTTTATATGACGCAATTCTATATAGGTATGTGTTGATTAGCATCAAGGCATTGCAATATCAATGAGAAAATAAGAATTAGAATTTTAAAAATTAATACTTGGAGCAAATTTCATAGGATTATTTTTCACCAGGAGAAGCTTGAAACTAATTTTTACAGAATATTTAAGTTTTCACTGTAAAATGTCTCAATAAAAATATTTGAAATCTTACCTTAAGAGTTTTCCTTTCCAGAACATTCTGAAATTATTAAAATTTCAAAAGTGATTTAGTAAAATCTTATAAAATTTCTATGAAAAATGCATATAAGAATGCACAAAACAAAATAATAACAGAAGTTTAATGTTATTCCAAATTATTCAAAAGGTTAGTATAATTAAATTGCTTAGCAAAAATTAGCAGCAGCTTACAATCTTTCTTTAATAAAGATATAGATTTTTTTTTAAAGCTTTTATATACATTTTTCCACACTAGGATGGTTTTGTAAATTTGGACATTTGCATATTGCAAGGGAAATGGGTTTCAGAGCTTTATGCGTTTCCTACTGTCAACTACTTGATAGTAAAAGCAGTACCTGTAGTCAAACAGGCAGACTGAAGTAAGAAAAGTTATATGCTTTATCCAGAGACAACCACTTCAACTTTAAGGTTACTGTGTCATGGTGGTTGTAGTATCTTAATGAGCCTTTACTAATGAGTTACGCATTTTGATGTTATTTGTTGGAGCAGTACTCTAATATGAATTGTACTTGTGTCTCATACAATGTTATAGGAATGTGTTGTTAAAACTGATATTAATTTTATGTGGAAATTATCAAACCTATGTGAAATGGTGTGAGTTATGAAAGAAAAGCAGTGTTTTAAACAATGATTTATGCACAGTTTAAACATTTGAAGGTCAACGTCTGAGTAGGAATTCCAGAGAGTTGCAGTCCTAGAGATGAATAATTTCGTAAAGTGTATAGTGCAGGATCTGGGAGATAAGACACAGTGAGGGTTACAAAAACAAGGTAGAAATAATTAAGGGAGATATGTAAACTGCTAATTCATAGAGTAGCTATTGTTGTTGTAGTGCTGAAAGAAGATGTAAAGAGGAGATACAACACGTTTGTGAGTTGTAGTGTCTTGATAAGTGAGTTTTTGTTAATTGGCTTGTAGTGACGTCATTTGGCGCCAAAATACAGTCGCCATTACTGCGCTTTCATCCACGCATGCGCAGGGAATAGTTCCGGAAGGAACACAGGAAGAGTCTCATGCGCATGCGTGGAATTCAACATCTAAACGTTCCTGCTCTTTTCATTCTCTTTCTCGGTCGGCCGGCCATGAGCATGGACGGGTCAAGCTGTCTCTCCAGCATTCCAACTCTGGGGACAGCTCATTCCAACGTCTCAGCAACCAAGCCTATTTCCTCCATAAATAAATATTGTTGTGTTGATAGTTCAGAGTTCTGCGTTCCGTTATTATTTAGAATTTAATATAGGAAAGCGGGTGTACACCTAATGGCGTATAACCACTTTCCTATAGGCTAAATAGCTTTCTTTTGATGTTGCCTTGGATGTAGAGGATAAGCAACAGATCAGGCTCAAGGTATTTTCTGGCACTGAGGAAGAACTCTAGTCTTCTGGATAGCAGTTTTGTCAATGTTTTATGTGAGGGTTGTATCTTGTGTGTTACTCATGTGTAAGGAGAGCAAGGTCACAAAACTCTCTTTGGTATGCATAGCAACTGTGTTAGGTAAACCTAATGACAAATCTCAATAAGTATTTCTGCACAAATTTTCTTGCAAAGAAGTTACTAATAACTGCTAGTTCACATTTTCCACATATCAATTACTTTAACTATTTATTCAATAAGCTACTTATTTCAAATCCAGAACAATGAATGATTGAATAATTCAAATCTACTATACATTTTTTTTATTCTATTATTTTGTTGCTAATTAATCAGGAGGGAAGGGCCACAGTCAATCACATTTGTAAGCCTTCCTAAACTGTTAATGTATTCAATTGGAACATCTATATCTTGACAAATGCAATGAGAACTTTGTAGGAGTGAATTTTAGAGAGTTTCAGTTCAAACAAGGATGAGTTATCAAAATATTTAGCGCACAATTTGAGACAAAGAAAGAGTGATGAGATGAAGAATGAGAAAATTGTCAGGCAGGCTTGAGTGGAGTAAGTAGCATGCTAGTTCATAAAGGCTTGTTGTAGCAATATTAGAACATACAAATATGTTTATGAGCCAGTAATTGCACTGCTTTGGTAAGTGACTCTTTGTCATTCAACAGAAAGGCTTACTTTTTATGTGGTGTGTGTCAACAGCAGCATTCAAAGATATATGTAGAGTACTTCAATGTGAATCACACATGAGTTTTGTAGATAGCCACTAATCAAAGCATCTTCAGGTCTTGAAGTGAAAGCTTAGCATTTGTGGTGCAATTGCGGCAATGTTTCAGGTAAATATATATATATATATATATATATATATATATATATATATGAGATTCACATGAGCGATCATCAGAGATTGTGATAAATAGCATAGTAGTAACTTTGAGAGTTTTAACCATGTATTGCACCAGATGGGTATAGTGTGGCAATTATGCATTTGTACTGTTAAAAGAGACTAGGTTGTCATATCCCTATTAAAGAATGTTGTAGGGTTTATGCTCATAAGGAGATGTTTTGGGATATCTAATCATTAGAGGATGTTTAAGGAAGAAGAATGATATAGTCATTAGATGCTTGAGGTATCTATGTTACATGTAGATGATGTATGTGTTGAAGGTTAAGGAGTAGTGAAAGGGGGTATCATCTTCATAAGAATGTATATGATTAGCAGTGAGAGAAAGTAGATCATCAATGTATAAAAGAAAGTATGCAGGAGACATAGCTAAACATTATGGAATTTGGTTCAAAAGGAGTAACATCTGTACATGTTGTAATGTATCATGACAGACATAGCTGAAGGCTTAAATGCTATCAAGGACAACACTTTCAATGAAGCCAGCATATCACTATCTTGAAGGCTTAAGATAGATATTTCTTTTTAAAACTATCAAAGGCTTGTTTATTTTTAGTAATTTCAAGCGTTTCATTTTAAGAATCATGCAAAAAGTATTTATGCTCTGCATGTTTGTATACATTGTGGTTGTCACCCTACTTTCACTCAGTTTGTGCATGACTTCATAAGCATGTAGGATAATGAGAGCTTTTTCTGTCTAATACATCCTCAAATCTGTTAGATATGAAAAATAAACTGAAATTATTCCCATATTCCTTCACATTCAACGTGAGATATAGTAAATGACACTGAATTGATGTTTACTGCCAGTGATTTAGCAAATTTCAGAATTTCCTATTTTAAGTATACAATGCAGTGGCATCCATCATTGAGTAAAATTCCTCCCTCAGTCATTCATAGAAGTCTCACTATTAACTAGATAATTGCACAAATTTAGGAATTTGTTTCTGTGCTAGTTTTACATGCATTACTTTTCTGCTAAATTCCCTTCCAGTTTAAACATTTAAAATAGTTTTATAAAGCTTTATATAAAAAAGTATGAAATTATATTTTAAAATGTGTTTCATATTTGTATGAATTGAATTCTGTTTTGATTTAGGATATTCACATAAACTACTGACATAAGCAAAAATCTCTATAGATAGATGTCTTCCTCAGTACAAACTATTCAACTGCAAGAAAAGCAAATTCAGCAAATGAAGGAGCTTCTGCATAAGCTAACGAGGGAGAGACTCTGTTTTAATTTAATGAAGGAGTTTCTACACAAGCTAGCATGGAAACGTTTGCATAATTACATTACCTGCACAATGCAACAGCCAAATTTCCCTCAACAAAGTACCTAAATAAATAAATAACAGATATTGTTGAAAATCAGCAAGAGCTGATTTTCAACAAATACTATCAGAAGTCTGGAAAAAACATAAAACAGCTTACTTGACAAGCAGTTAGAATTTGGGGTGCAAAAGGTGGAAGATGATCTCGAGTTTCTTTTGTAACATCTTTCAAAGCCAAAGAGGCAGGTGTCACAACCTCAGGATTCTGTAGGGCTTCAAGTAACATTGGAATTACAGACTGAAGTACATCTGGATTCCAGTTCAACCATTCAGCAAATGAACCTTAAACAGAAAGAATTTTTTATTTTGAGATTTAAAAGAAAATATTTTGTTTTCTATTCACATTTTTTCTTTTACTTTCATGTATGTTTTAAAAATTATATTAGACAGAGAGAGGAAAAATAGTTTTACATTTACACAAATGATCATCTTAAATATAGTAGTATAGTCAATTATGATGAATTAAATTACACAAAAAAATTTATTTTTTAATTAGTTGTTGTTGCTGCTTGCTTAACCCCAAGAGGACCCTGAACAAGTCTATGATGAAAGGTATTCAAGCTATGATCATCTCAATGTTTATTTTATACATTTAGTTTTTTTTCTTTGAGATGCTAAAGTGTAATCTGAGGACAATTTCACTGCTGTTTCTAGCTGGTCAAGCAACCGTGTAGAAGCTCCAGTGTTAGCTCATTTGGAAAGGCAAGCAGTGTCTATCACTTTTATAAGTCTTCCCAGATTGGTGAGGTTGATGTGATTGAAGTTCAGTTTGAGAACTCCAGAAGATTGCAGCTCAACAGAGGATAATTCTACTATAGGCACAAGGCCAGGAATTTTGAGAGATAGATAGTTGATTACAGTGACCCCAGTGTTCAACTAATACTTATTTTATTGACTCCAAAATGACGAATGGTAAAGTTGAGAGAATAAATAAACACTGTGTCTGTGAACCAGTAGTAGTATTGTGTTGGTGAATGAGTCTTTGCCAGTCAGTCGAATGTTCATAGTTTAGATGTAATCTAGACTGCTGGTATGTAGTAGCAGTACTGACTAAAATATGTAAGCAATGCTCCAATGTAGGTCCCACTTGAAGTTTGTTAGCAACCAACCAGTGCTGAAATATCTTCTTGTTTTACAGAAGAAGCTTAGATTTTAGAATATAAATTTTGACAATGTTATACAGGTTTCTTTTTTCAATTTTCACTTAGTCAAAAGGGAAGGGTAGTATTCATGACCCTTTCCAGGGCCTCTATGACTGGTGTGTGAGAGGGAAGATAGATATTTTCAAACCACTGGACATTTAACTTCAATGCTCCATTAAAGACACCCAAAGACCAGGTGGTCACGTTAAAGCAGGCAATGAGTTAAGTTTATCATCATCCAAATAGCCAAGAAGAGATTAGAATTCAGAACACAAAGCGATATGACAGGTTTAATTCCTTAAGCTTGACCTATCAGACAAGATGGTATGATTTATAAATGATACAGTTTAACCCTTTAGCATTCAAATTATTTTATCAAATGTAATGCTTAATTATTCACATTATTTTGAATTAACCATGCATTATGTTATAACTATAATTTCTCGATGTGACTGCTTATTTTGAGAATAACATTGTAAGGTAAGCGTGAGAGGCTGGACCTGGCTGATTTGAACATAAACATGTAGAATATTTGGGCCAGATATGGCCAATTTAAATGCTCAAAGGTTGATAATTTACTTGTGGGTGAAAGCAGTGAGCTGGCAGAAACATTAGCACACTAGGCAAAATGCTTAGTAGTATTTTGTCTGTCTTTACATTCCGAGTTCAAATTCCGCCAAGGTCAACTTTGTTTTCAGCCTTTCGAGGTCAATAAATTAAGTACCAGTTGCATACTGGGGTCGATCTAATCGACTGGCCCCACTCTCCAAAAATGTCAGGCCTTATGCCTAGAGTAGAAAAGAATTTATTTATGGGGTGAAAATCCTTTTTCTGGCAACAAACTTTCTTTGAACCATTTTCTACCAACGGGAGATCACTGGTTCCATTCAGAAACAAACTAAGTAAGAACATATAACTCAAATATCCCTACCAAACTATCAATGTAGTCTATTGCTGCATTTAGGTAAAATGAATTACTAGATGATAAGAAAAGAGAATAAACAAGATAATAAAGAAAGGTCATAACCCCCAGATATAGAAATTTAAGATAAAACTGCAACTTTTGTTTTGTTTTCCTTTTCCTTTTATAGTTTACTTTATACTTTCTTGCATTGTTCCGGCCTTTAACCCTTTCGTTACTATATTTCTGACCAAAATACACCCCTCATGAGTTTCAATTAAATTCTAAAATAATCATGAATTTAGACTAGTCTCGTTAAACACCTGTAACTTTTTTATTTATCAAAATATTAATGTGATATTTGGAACATAATTAAAGAAAGGGTTCTTAATCAATTCTATTGCATAATTTTTGTCTCAAAGTTCTCCACGTACTGGGAGGGGGGGTGTACTGCTAGTGTCTCTCACATGTAAATACTGGTTCAGCTTCACGAATCGTACTCGTTCATAATACTGGAAATATATTCATCGCCAAAAGGTTCCTGATCGCGCCAGTAATTTGTTATTCTGGGTAACTGTCTAATACCCATAATAATATTTATGGCAA
>NC_068984.1:57861389-57877440 GCF_001194135.2 Octopus bimaculoides
GATATCTCCATATTTTCTGTTGAAAAACCTTCAAATTCGGAATCACTGCTTGATAGCATGAAACTCCTCTCCATCTTCAAAGTTGAAAAAAATTAACGCCGCAAAAATGTGGAAAAAAATCTTCCAAAATTCACTGAGTTCAAATATCACGCCAAACAATGTGGGAGACAATAACTCAACTGTTTGCAAAGTGAAATCAGGTGTTTTAACGAATATACTAACGAGATTTGGGTTCAAATATACATTTAAATAACAATGGGTACGCTCGGCCGGCTACGGCCGGGTTAGTCTTATGAACCAAAAATTTTTTTGGCCGGCTACAGCCGGGTTAGTAATGAAAGGGTTAAAGTTACACCACACAATGCTTCACCAAAACTACTCCATAATAAAAAATCTTTGAAATTCTACTTTCAGTTACAGAACATATTGTGTGATTAATTTCCTATTTTACTATTTTTACTGATGTTCTTCCTTTAAATGTGTGGAACTATTCATGTATTAGAACATAAAACATAGATAATAATGAAGTTTATATGAAGTTCATATTTATTACTTTTGTTAATGTTTATCCTCTATTACAAGTATCACTTACCAATCATTGCTAATGTGGTTGATATAAGTGTTGGATGGTGAAAAGTTAACTGTGGTAGAAAGTTCAATAACGCAGGCAAATAAGTTTTCTCACTCAATTCAACTCTTTCAGCAATGGCACTGTAGATGAAAAAAATTCCTTCAAACACCTGAAAGTAGAATCAAATTTAGAATGTATGAAACTTGAGATAACATACTCATAAAATATTGGTTTCAAACTTTGGCACAAAGCCAGCAATTTCGGGTGGTTGGGTAAGTCAGTTATACTGACCCTAGTACTCAACTGGTACTTATTTTATCAACTCCGAAAGGATGAAAGGCAAAGTTGACCCCAGCAGAATTTCAACTCAGAACATAAGAATAGACAAAATGCCACTAAGCATTTTGCCCAGTAAGCTAATGGTTCTGCCAGCTCACCACCTTATATATTCATTAAATATTCATGCAGCATTATGATATTATAATACAACACATAACGCAATAGTAATGTGAATTATAATTTAATGATGGAACAGTGAGAGAGTGTAAACTGTAGGCTACATTTAAATTTACAGAATCATTCATTTCACAAAATATCCTGACTAAACAATCTTTAAATATTAGAATATGGCAAACAAAATAAGTATTCTCTAAAGGATTCATTATGCATGCCTTATTACCTTGAGTAAAATCTGGAGCACATGTGATCAGAAAAAACTGTCAGTTATTCAGATCATCAACTAATGTATGTAGAAAAGAAGACAGTGATGCTACGGACATGGAATACAAAAGTCCAAAAGTGAGTGCTGAGTTAAAAAGTTAACTTGTACTGAGTGTGGAAAGTAATGGTGGCAGAGTAAGGCCAAGAAGGATGTGAGAAAAAGTGGTAAGGTTAGATATCAGGATGCTGGGTGTTATGGAGGAAATGGCACAAGATTGTCAGTTTGGCAAAATGAGACACCAAAAAAACCTATGATGATTAGTAGAAAGATTATTTTTCTTGACACTAACAAAAGTAGATAATGTCTAATTTAAATGTAAAGGTAAAATAAGTAATTACCTGCCATTGTACATCATGAGTAGCTTGAGCAGAATTGTTCAATACAGACCATAAATAAGGCAAGATAAAATCTTTTAATATTGTAAAAGAATACATCTGGAAGAAAAAAGCAATGATAAATATATAATTATATACCAATTAACAGTAGATGAGATAAATTATTGTCATTTCTTTCTTTATTATCATTATTTATTGTTGATTTAAAATTCAGTATTTTACAGTGTCTATAGTGCAATCTGATAGTGCAAACTCAAAACTTGAAAAACTATAAGTTCTAAATTGTAAGTATTTAATTATTAATAAGCAATATATCTGAAGAACTCGAACATTTGTTTTAGAATTCTACACCACACAGACTGTACATATGTATGCTTGTATATATACTTGGATTGCTAGACAAAGTGTCAAGGTAAATCTGAATGTTGCTGGCATAAAGTGCATATGAAATGGAAGCAACATACTTGCCCTGGCTGGTACTGAGAAGAAAAAGGCATGAAATGCGTCTATGTGCAGCTGAAGAATGAGGAGAATTTTTGGGTAAAAGTTGAATTTCTTTAAGTGGACCAACAGAGGGCCCATTATAGAGGTTGACTACTGTATAGTCAAAAAGGCAAAACAAAAGAAAAAACCAGGTGGACTATCAGGATTTGTCATCAAGGTTCTGAAAATATCTGGTTCCACAGATTACTTGCATAATTAATTAGGCACTGCAGTGACGTGGTATCCTCGATAATTGGAGTAGCAGCACAAGGCAGAGGAAATACTTTAGAAATTACAGATATTAAAGTAAAGGACCAAGTCATGAAAGTGAAGAGGGAGTTAGACAAAGCTAATACAGAAGAGAACTGGAATGAGATAGATTTTGAATTTGTGCCTTGGTAGGGAACCACCCATGCCCTCTTTTTGATAAAGAAACTTTAGTCTCCTGTTTATTATAGTTCCTTAGGCTATAATAGAGAAATTTAAGACAGGTTGTCTACAGAAACTCTTGCATGCTAGTTCTCATAGCAGTTGAAGATTCATAAGAAATGTTCCTGACATGTAAGAAGAGCTTTCAGTCTAGGAGTCTAATACCACTTTAGCAAAGACAAAAGTTTTACTTAGTAAGAAAACAGACCATTACTAGTAATTGAGAAATGGTAATGCTTGATATGCATAGAGAGAGCAACAACTCTGTACTGAGTATACAGCACAGAAACAATACAGGGAAAGTGAGTGAGATCTCAAGTAGGATGATAAAGCAACATTTCATATGTAGCAATAGTAGCTAGCAGTAAGAGCATCCAAGAAATTAAGTCTCTTAATTTCCTAAAAGATTTGTTAGAAGTAAGTTGATAGCTCCTGCTACTTAGGTGGCTTAATCAACAGTAGAGGTGGGTATTGTAAAAGCGTAGTAGCCAAAGTAAGGGAAAGTGGAAAGAGTCCACTAATTATTGCCTCTGCTGAGAATAAAGGACTTCATTATTTGAATGAAAAGCAGACTGTAATGCTTATGTATGAAGTGTAATATATTATAGTAACTAGACATTGATGATGAATGTGGAAGATATTCATCACCCTTTCAAAGGATGGAAAGAAACAAAATGGTATGTACAGCTAGATTTGTTATGTCAGCTTGCATGAATAACAGAGTACAAGTGTATTGAGAAGAAAACTGAGCATTTGAAGCATTTGCTGGAGTGGAAAAGAAAGAAGACTATAATGGCATGAATATGAAGTATGAAAAAGGGCCTGGGAAACAGAAGACTAATAGACATAGGCAAAAGAAGCAAGAGTTGATCTCAAGATGCCAAACCTTACAAAGGTGACAAAGGATTATGACAAGAGGAGAAATGCTATGTCAAAATTGGTTCATCCAATCCATAACAGCATGGAAAAGCTGATGTGATCATAATATACACACACACACACCACCACCACCACCACCACCACCACCACCACCACCACCACCGCCGCCACCATCATCAACATCATCATTTAACGCCTGTTTTCCATGCTGGCATGGGTTGGATGGATTGACAAGCACTGGCACCAGGTTTTGTCTGTTTTGGCATGGTTTCTATGGCTGGATGCTTTCCTAATGTCAACCTTTTTACAGAGTGTACAGGCTGCTTGTTACATAGCACCAGCATGGGTGCTTTTTACATGGTACCAATACCAGGAGGGTTGCCAAGTAGCTTGTAAGACAAAAGACGACTTAATTGAGAGAGAGAGTGGAACTGTGGGAAGTGGCTGTGTGTCAGAGCAGAGATTGGAGCAGGGGTCAACATTATTCCCTTGATTTAAAAGGAAGAAAATCATAGATTCTTTGAATTCAAAAGGTTTATTGAATCTATTTACACATCCATTACATTGGACAGTTGCAATATTACCAGAAGGAAAATTCCTGTCACAACAAGGAACATGTTTTTTATGTAATTTTATTTATGTCTAATGAGTCCTCATTACCCCCAAGAATTTCATTTTTACCCCACTTGGGGTAATTCACCCTGGTTCACCAACCCCTAGATTAGAGTATCATAGAGGGACAAGGATAGATGTCTTACTAAAGAAGAGATACTTGGCTACCCTTGTAGAACAAGAAAATAGGGATAGAGTTACAGAGAGAAATAGATGGTGTTGGAAATGTATTGGGGCGTACCCACAGTGAACATTGGGGAGTGGGTATAAGTAGTACAGAGGGTAAGGATAGGGTGTCCCATAAGAGTGTGAGGGGGGATATGTTTAGAGATGGAGAAAACATACATACAAACACATGTGTGCACACACACATAGTTGTAATAATGAAGTCAAACCAAATAAAGATATTTTGAAATTATTTGATATATGTTTTAGGTTTGTGTAATATATAATAGGAAATGCAGCCATTATTTAAGCATTCCTACACATACAATATATATACATACACACACACACACACATATATATATATATATATATATATATATATATATATATATATATATATATATACATACATATATAATTTACTCTTTTAATACTTTTATATGTATTCCCATAATACATATTCTGTACATAAATAATATAACTGAATTCTTTTAAAACACGTTGCTACAATAACATAAAAAATTGTTGAAATTAAAAAAATTAATGAGGATCATGGCAAAATGAAAAACATTGTAAATCAACAGAAGTGGAAATAAAGATAATAATCTAGTTAAAAACTGCTTTCTTTACTAAATGTCTAAAAATTAGTTGTAGTGTAATGATAAATAAACTCATCTCAAAGAAGGTTTTTATATTAGACTTATGTATTCTAAGAAGTTACAAAATCAACATTTACTTGTAAAAGGAATTTAATTAATTTTCACAGAGTTATGTAAAATACTGGACATTTTTGTGAGATAAAAAACAATAAACAACACTATTTTCATATCCTATTTTTTTAGTACAGCTTTAAATAATTCAAATTACCATAGTATCTCCAATGTCATGTCGATAGCACCTGAACTGTTCTTTTTGTTCTACAATGGATAGAATGTACAACAATAAATACCAAACATAAATGTAAATTCTAAAATATAAATAAAGTTTATTAAGAACTAATTTATAATAATTTCTATGAATTCAATATAAAACATCAAGACTAATGTTCTTTATACAAAATATACATTATATAAGTTAGTCTCTTTTACAATTCATTAATAATTTATTTTTACAAGTATGAATGCTAAAGTTTAGTGAGTTTTTGTCATCAAACTTTCAAGATAAATTATCATAAAATTTCACTAATTTAAGATTCTGTTTTCTGCAAATTAATTCTAAGTTATTGCATAGCACAGTGTAGCAATTTTCTTTTTGAAAAAATTGCTCCCTTTTTTTTTTTTTTTTTTTTTTTTAAATTTAATGTGAACTGAGGATAAAAGGCTCTAGAAATTATATTTATTCACATACACTAAAACAGAGTTTTCTTTATTGCAGAGGTTTAATTTTTGAAGTAGAAAATAAAGTTTTAGAAAAAGAAAACTGAAATCATTTAATTAAATTAACATTTTGAGACAGCTTAATCAGGCACTTTAAGAATTTATTTTCAATGAAATGTAAAGTGATAATATAAAAGAATTCCATTATTTTACCTCAATAATTGTTTAAATAGCAATTGAATAAAAATATTGTTCAGATATGGAAACATCATATAGCATAAAAACAAACAACAAAAATCATAAAAATGCACATTAAACCAATAATGGTGCAGATACAAACACGTTTAAAAAACAACAATAATTCTAGAGCTTTTATCAACCTCAGTACATTATTTCAAATCGAAATATTTCTCATTCAAATGTTTAAAACATCTACTATTAACTAAATGTAGCAACATATATATAAACATCAAAATTTAGAAAGCTAAAGATTTATAATGTTTTATAAAATGTAACACCAATAACGAAAATCTGGAAGATCTGTTAAAATATACTAAGTTAGCACTTAGTATTGCATTAATTATTTTTAGCTAACGAAATAACGAAACAAATGTCTAATTGCTAAAAGAAACTAAATGAGATGCATATAAAAGCAGGTACCAAAACTCATTATTTTTCACCCTCCTCAATCTTAAAGATAATAAACAGCTTACCTGTTGACCAAGAATTGTACTCCTGGTCAGGTGGATACTGCACTTTTGTTAGTAACACTTCAACCAATTTGCAATATATTTCTCGAAAAATTGGCATCAACTGTGGATCAGCATCAGAACCAAGCTCAACTAGCTCATCCTAAAAAAAAATTACTGAACACTTTTAGGTAGTTTATAAAAATACTAAGAAACTTTTTGAATAATGAAAAGATGATCTATAAAAATAAAAAAACCTCAGAAGAATTAAAGAAACAAAAGCATTTGATTTTTCTTCCATTATAGTTTTTTTAATTAGTATCACACGTTTTACATATTCCACACAAACTGATTATTAATCATAACTTCACAGCACCCATGACTTTCGGAAACATTTTTTCATGCTCAGAATTGCTGAAGCATGGAATAAACTACCTACATTTTTTTTAGCTATTCCTTTGAAACTTCCATGTTTCCTGAAATTTGCCAAGAGTACACCCAATGCATCCCACGCCTGTCTTTTTCTTTTAAAAACTTATTCACTGTTCACTTCCTGTGCATACTCTATGTACTGTTCATGCAGTTTTAGTTACTTTTTCTGGTGAGTTATAGCACACCTGAGAACTGTAAATATTAAGTTCATTATTATATTATTATAATACAAGGATGGAGTTTCTACAGACACTCAAACTGCAAGAAATAGCAGCCAAACCTCCCTCAAATCATACCCTACTGTCTTAAGTAAAGGTAACACCAGTCAGTGAAATCCCTGACACAGAAAAAGACAGTATGGTGAAAGCTTGAATACTTTTGGTCAAATGACTATTTGGTAAGAACAAACCTGGTGTTAAAAACAACTACTGTATGCTGGAGGAAACATAGGTCATTAGATTATAGTACTAAAACTTCAAAAAATATTAAAATTTTGTGTGAAAGGGACTTGTGTTTTATTTGAATAAACTTAAATGTTTTACAGAGAAAATTACCAGAATGTTTAAACTAAGAATTTCAATAAAAACAGATAGAGGAATAGATTTCAAATTTAATTTGCTGAAATTCAAGAGAGAAATACATGACAATCATACCTGGATAGCATACCAAAATGTGAAGGTCAGCTCACTACAAGTTTCATCAACAGGGTAATAGCCAGGCAAACCAGTGCAAGCCTAATAAAGAAAAAAACACATATGCAAAATATAAACAAACTTATGGAATACTAATGATTAGATGATGATGATGATGATGCTTCCACAGACACCAACACCTTATCATCAGCAGCATCATCATTTTATGTCTGCTTTCCATGCTGGCATGGATTGAACAGGTTATCATATTCTGAGTTAATTCTTATTTAGATCTACTACTATCACTGACTAATACTCATACATGGAATTTAAGCTCACTTTGAATGCTCTTCTTACCATCAACCATTTTACTGAGTGTATTGTGTGCATTTTCTCACTGACACCAGCACTAGAGAGGTCAATAAATCATCAGTGAAATACAACAAAAGGGACCTTATGACTCTACACTTCCTCAGCTTGTTTGCCATCATTGAAAAGTGAAGTTAGACATTGCTACATTTTGACATTCCTAATCACAATCATCACCATTTAACATCCACTTTCCTGTGCTTGCATAAGTCAGACAGAATCTGTTGAGGCAGATTTTCTATAGCCAGATGCCGTTCCTGCCAGCAACCCTCACCTGTTTCCAAGCAAAGTAATGTTTTCCCATGGCCAGACATGTTTTCCACAGAAGACTAGAAATGAACAGTGTTGCCTGTATGATAGCAATACTCATATACAACCATCACATGATATCAAGACAAGAGTACACACACATATAAATATACACACATGATGAGCTTCTTTCAGTTTCCATCTACCAAATCCATTGACAAAGCTTTATTTGACCTGGGGCGATAGTAAAGACATATGCCCAAGGTGCTACATAGTGGGACTGAACCCGAGATCACATGTTTGGGAAGTAAGTTTTTCAACCAACCAGCCATGCCTGCACCTATTACTTGTATAAATATCTTTGTGTAATCTTGCATTAATGAACATCATAAATTCTTTGATACATTTTACATGTAAGACAGAAAAATAAACACACCTATCACCAATGTTGAAAAGTTAAAAATTTTGAAAACATACCATTACCATATACATGAGATTCAAAGAATTTTGTTTCTGTATATCATCTCCATTAGGGAAAGAATTAATTAATAACTTGGAATGAGTTTCAGCAATGGACACCACAAGTCGACAGATTATGCTACAGACTTCCTAAAAGATAAAAAACCTACAAGTTACAAAATGGTAATTTCTAACAAAGGCAAAAGACTAAACATTTTTGGTGGGAAGGTATTACTAACTTAGATCAATGGCCAGTACAACACTGGCACTTATTTTATCATGAAGGATGGAAAGGAAAACTGACTATATCAAGATTTGAATAGAACCAAATACAACAAAGAACTTTTTCTAGCATTCTACAAATTCTACCATTTGCCAATAGATTCAATTAACAATTCATAAATAATATACTTACCAGTGATCTCATATGAGATCACTTAAACATTACAAATTTCGTAATTATCTGTCAATATTTACAGATATCTAACCATTTGGCTATATCTACTAGGTATATTTCTCTGATATTCAAATGAGGTTTGCTAATTTTTCACCCAATATCTCGCTTATTTCTATTTAAAATGTTATTTTGAAATGTTATTTTGATCATTCCAGCATGTTTCTAAAGCTGTTTTATGCTAGAAATCAAAGTTTCATAAAAAAAATTCCAGTTAACAGAATTATGGGAGGTAATGGGTTAAGTTGAAGTTTGGAAAATAAATGAACCCGAAATTTTGACAGAAGGTTTTCTTAACAGATTACTTTAAAACAGAAAGTTTGTATCATAGAAACAGGGATGATCTCAAATGGGTATCAAAAGGATTAAAATAAAAATCCAATACTAAATGAATGTAAATGCAAATTATTAATCATCATCATCATCATTGTTTAATGTCCGTTTTCCATGCTGGCACGAGTTGGACGGTTCGACTGGGGTCTGCAAAGAAAGGAAGCTGCACCAGGCACCAGTCTGATCTGGCAATGTTGCTACAGCTGGATGCCCTTCCTAATGCCAACCACTCTCAAAGTGTAGTAGGTGCTTTTTACGTGCCACTGGCACAGGGACCAGAGAGGGCTGGCATCAACCACAATCGGATGGTGCTTTTTATGTGCTACCAACACAGGAGCCAGTCAAGGCGGTGTTGGCATTGACCACGTTCGGATGGTGCTTTTTACATGCCATCAGCACAGAAGCCAGTCAGGGCAAGGGGGCTGGTTAGCCTTCCTTTGATATTGCTGCACCTCTTATGTGTCCATAGCTTACACTGGGTACATCTTATGGAGTTTCTACCTACACCTTTTCTACAAATTAAGCAGGATCACCTACCTGAAAGGATTCGTGGTTTGTCTGCCTTCCTACTTATTAAGACTTTGGTTTTTGCTAGGTTGACTCTAAAGCCCTTCAATTCTTGACCTTGCTTCCACACCTGAAACTTCTCTAGTTCTGATAGTGACACAGCTATTAGAGCAAGGTCATCAGTATAGAGAAGCCCCCAGGGGCATCCAGTCTTGAATTCCTCTGTTATTGCCAGGAGGACTATGACAAATAAGAGGGAGCTGAGGACTGATCCTTGGTGGACCCCTACACGGAATTCTTCACTGTACTTGTTGCCAACCATCACCTTACTGACAGCATCCCTGTACATGGCTTGTACTGCTCTCACTAACCACTCTTCTATCCCTATTTTCCGCACTGTCCATCAGAGAAAGGATCGGGGGACCCTGTCAAAGGCTTTCTCCATGTCAATGAAGGCCAGATACAGAGGTTTATCTTTGGCCAGGTATTTCTCCTGCAGCTGTCTTACCAGAAATACAGCATCAGTGGTGCTTTTCTCTGGCACAAACCCAAACTGCATCGCGTCTGGACTGATTCTCTCCCTAATTAGTTGGGCTATGACCCTCTCTGTGACTTTCGTTACCTGATCCAACAACTTGATACCTCTGTAATTATTCGTATCTAATGCATCACCTTTACCTTTGTAGCGGTTGATTATGGTGCTGCTACACCAGTCATTGGGTATGACTCCTTCATGTATCACCTGATTGACTATACAGGTGACTAGACTATAGCCAACACTGCCAGATATTTTAAGCATCTCTGCAGTGATTCCTGATGGACTGGGGGCTTTCCCTGCCTTAATTGCTTTATCTACCAAGGTACTGTCAATTCGGATAGCTGGTCCCTCTGTTGGATCGACATTCAGCAGACTCTCTTTCTCCCATTCATTCTCTTCATTTAGCAACCTTTCACAGTGGCGCTCTTCATTCTTTTCTTCTTTCAATACTTCAATCTTCTAGGTTTAGTTTCCAACAAATTTACCACCATTTATAGAAAATCTCAAACAATAACTTACAATATTTTTTTCATCAATGGCTCTCTTTAGAACAGGCTGTAGCTGTATAACATGGGGCAATAATTTCTGTACAGTGTAAGGAAATCTGAAATACAGATATATATAAACATGTAATTCATATGCATATATATATATATACACACAGAAGACCATTCAATATTTCAATGACTATCAAGCGCTATTAACCCAAGAGTACTACACACACACTACCTGCACACACATCTATATGTACAACTAACATTTACACACAAATTGTTTTACAGGTAATACAACCTTCAAACATGTTTATATTAAGAAACCTGACAGATTTATAGCATACATAGTATCAGGAGTGGCTGTGTGGTAAGTAGCTTGTTTACCAAACACATGGTTCCGGTTTCAGTCCCACTGCATGGCATCTTGGGCAAGTGTCTTCTACTATAACCTCGGGTCGACCAAAGCCTTGTGAGTGGATTTGATAGATGGAAACTGAAAGAAGCCCATCATATATATATATATATATATATATATATATGTATATGTGTGTGTGTGTGTATGTTTGTGTATGTGTGTGTATGTTTGTGTGCCTGTGTTTGTCCTCCCACCATCGCTTGACAACTGATGTTGGTGTGTTTACATCCCCGTAATGTAGCGGTTCGGCAAAAGAGACTGATAGAATAAGTAATAGGCTTACAACTAATAAGAGTTGGGACCACTTTGTTTGACTAAAGGCGGTGCTCCAGCATGGCCGCAGTCAAATGACTGAAACAAGTAAAAGAATCATCATCACATGTCTGCTTCTCTGTGCAGATATGGGTGGGATGTGACATCCTGAGACTATCCAATGGACAGATGCACCTTCTGATGCCAACCCTTATTTGTTTTCAATTAAGGTATTTTATTCTGTCATCACACATCAAATCACTGAGCTGCAGCAGTTTTTGTTCATGGAGGATAGAAATGTTATCATAGCCCAAGCATGATTAAATATGAAGACATGAAGGGACAAATACACACACACGTTTCTTGGAACAAACAGGAAAAATAGAACTCAATAAGTGTATACATATCTTTACTTAGCTGTAATGAAACAGAAATGACTCAAGGGTTGAGATGTTGCATTTAACATCTTTTGGTAAGTGCAATATACAAAACTTTGCCGTCAATCACATTTCACTCACATTTTAGTCTACCTAAGGCTAAAGTAGAAGACATTTGCACAAAGTATAATACAATGGGATCAAAACTACATGGTTGCAAAGCAAATTTCTTATACTGCACAACCATAACTGTACCTATATAATTATGTCCTGTCAAGTATTGCTATGTACACAGTGCACTGTTATGTACATATTAATTACTTGTAAGGTGCATGGCTCAGTGGTTAGAGCATCAAACTTACGATTGTGAGGTTGCGAGTTCGATTCCTGGACCGGGTCATGTGTTGTGTTCTTGAGCAAGACACTTTATTTCATGTTGCTCCAGTTAACTCAGCTGTAGAAATGAGTTGTGACATCACTGGTGCTAAGCTGTATCGGCCTTTGCCTTTCCCTTGGATAACATCAGTGGTGTGGAGAAGGGAGGCTGGTATGCATGGGCGACTGCTAGCCTTCCACAAACAATCTTGCCCTGACTTGTGCCTCGGAGGGTAACTTTCTAGATGCAATCCCATGGTCATTCATGACTAAAGGGGGTCTCCTCTTCAATTACTTGTAGGAACACTGTATTTTGTTATGCAACCATAACATACTATGAAGTACATTAAATGCTTTATAAGTCAATACTGTATCCTAAGTCAGTATAACTGTGAAATAATTGAAGCTCTTAATAACTACTTGGTCTAAATTAATTTTTTTTCTTCTATTAGCTAATCAACTTCAAAGAAAACTTACCTGTGGGAATCTGGATGTGCTAAGATGGCACACAAAACATCAGCAGCTGTTTCAAACAGGTCGCTATTCTGCATCATCTTAAATAGATGTACAATGAGCTCCTCTCCTTCATGAAGTGGAATTCCAAATTCTGCCCAACTATTAATACATTTCAGAGTTTCCAGTTTCATATTAGTTGGAGAAGAAGCCATTAAATTTTCAAGTAATGTAATTACTGTAGAGAGGAAACAATGTTATATTCTAAATAAAAAGAAATTCAGTTCATAAAATGTAATTCATTGGTTTGTTTTATGTCCATTTTTCCATCTTAGCATGAGTTAGGTGAATACATATTACTGAGGTATTGTTTTACAGTTGGATATCCTTTATATTGCTAACCATTACTTGTTTTTCAAGTGAAAGAGTTTTCATTCGACTTTGTATAGTTTCTGTCTACCGAATTTACTCACAAGGCATTAATTGACTTGCAGCTATATTAGAAGACACTTGCCCAAGGCCCCAACAACTATTTCAACTCTATATCTTTACTGTTCTCTTTTCTTTTTCATAAACTATTTTTCTTTAAGTTATATTCAAAAAGGAAAAAAAAAAATATATTTTATCATAAAGATGAAATAAAGAAAATCTTCACTTGTTACATAAATTTTTCTGTATCAGCATTATCCTTTATTGGAATGCTTTTTTTTTCATAGCTGATACTGCTAACTACATAATTATTAAATAAGATTAGGTCTTCAGTTGAGGTAATTCAAGCAAATCTAACTCTTTGTCTGTATTATAATAAAATTTGAACTTATGACCATGTTTTCAGCCATATAGCAGAAAAAGATAGTGTTCCCCTTTAAGAATTTCTAAATAGATTTGATATCTATAGTTCTAAATTACTTTCTCATATATAATGATGATAAAAGAACATAAACATTTAATGAAGTCATTACATTATGTGCGCACTATGTTTGCATAAATACTGTTGTTATGAAAATGAAAGTTTCAAAGGTGCAAAGAAAAAACTTCTGTAACTGCATTCATTCATGTATAGCATGCATTTTCTCCTATCATTGATTTAAATCCTGGGTCACGTGAATGTGTAATACAACCTTTCTAGTTGCGTCTCAAACCTAAATAGTCTCTTCTATGAGACCTAACACTTTCTAAGTTTTCTAGGATCTACCTCTAGTAGAGAGAACCTTCCACTGTCAAGTCATTTCACTTTTTCATCTGATGTGCACTGTCCATTCTTATTACATGCAGATACCTAGTCTCATGTATGCAAATATCTGTCAAAGCCTAGTTAGTGCTTTAATTCAATCGTATTCAATATTTCTCATAGCTCAAGGCGATGAGCAGGCAGAATCATTAGCATGCCAGGCAAATTTTTAGCAGCATTTCATCTGTCTTTATGTTCTGAGTTCAAATTCCACCAAGGTCATCTCTACCTTTCATCATTTCGGGATTTTAATTGACCAACCCACTCCCTTAGAGGTAGCTGACTTCGCACCAAAATTTGAAACCAATATTTCTCATAGCTTAATAATCTACATCAAATGGAACACACTCAATTCACTCTTGCTTTAGGTTGATAAACTTTTCATATAAATTTAAAATCTTACCATCCTTAAGTTCATTGCTGAGATAGTTCTTTACAACTCCTTTTCTGTATTGCGGGAGATAAACACTAAAAAACTAATAGAACATAATAGAATTTGTGTTAAGAAAGAAAATAGAAAAAACATAATATGAAGATGACACAAACATTCAAATTTGTATTCTGTCAATTGGATATATCAGATAACTGAGTAATTTGAATTATATGTTATTTATAACAAGTATATTGTCAGAATTCACATCTTTGATCAGTTTCCTTCAAAAACTGTCATTAAAAATTAAAAGTGCTTTTTGCTCATTAGCTTTTATTTATTAGCCCATAACATTTTTAAAATTTAGCCTGAGTACAGGTAATTTAAAGATTTTAATCATAATTAATATTATCATCAAATTACAAATAGATAAATTGATGGTGGTGAAATGCAAGCAAGAAGAGTTCCATAGTGATGTAGTTATGAAGGAAAAAGGAATTGGAGAAATGTGTTTAGTGTAAAAGTAAGGAAATATTCAATTTTTAGTTACATTTAGGTTCTGAGGTTTTAGTACTTTGTTATTGTATTTTTATATATAATGCTTCCTTATTATGCAAGTAAAATTGATCTTCATGTTGTTTCTATGAAAAAACTCTTTTCATAAGGCATAATATGTGGAACAGATGATACAGGTTTATATAAATTTGGTATAAAAATTGTTGCAAGTTTGAGATAACAGGTTCTGTTACAGTAATGGTTAGATGAAAAATATAAATCTTTCATTTTGTATCCCCCACCACCACTTTTTTTTTCACTTAAACACACTTTAAATTTTGAAGTATGAAGCCATATGTCAATTGCAATGTAACTTTATTGTTTCCCTTGCAGATCTACCACAACCTCATTTACCAAGAGGTCCTTGTTATGTGAGCTCAAGGGTGCTGATGCCACATAAAAAGCACCTGTACAAGTGCCATATATAAGGCATCCATGTTGGTGCCACTTCAAAAGCACCCAGAACATTGGATAGTGGTTGGCACTAGGAAGGGCATCCAGCCATAGAAACCATGCCAAAACAGACAATTGGAGCTTGGTGCAGCTCTTTGGGAAGCCAGCTCTTGTCAAGCTGTCCAACTCATGTCAGCATGGAAAACAGATATATGATGATGATGACAATGATGACGTGACTCATACATTACTATATTATAAGTTTTATTTATATTTCATATTAAATAAAACTATTTCCTTGTTCATTATGTCCTTTTTTTATGCTCTATTCAGAGGTGAAGATAGCCAGGCAAAAGGAGGAAGAAACTATGGGTTATACTCAGACTAGAGACCTAGTCTGGATGCTTGCAAATGAGTGGACTCTACAAAAGGAGTCAAAGGGTCAACTGGTGGTATTAAACAGGTCAACAGATTATGCCTACTATTTAAGAACTGAATGGGCTTCTATGCAGTTTCATCTATTTAGATTCAGTTACAAAGCTTCATGTAACCTGAGGATATAGAAGAAAATGCATATTCAGAATACGGTGCAATAGGATCAAACCAAGCATCATTTGATTGTGAAGTAAAACTTCTTGACTACACAACCATAACTGCAGATGTGTTTTGCAAAAAAAAAACTGTTCTGGCTGTTTTGTTGGATTTATCAATTATTATGTTCTGTTTATGAATTAAAAATATACAAGGACTACTTCAATCACTCCTTTCTTGTAGATTAACCAAAGGATATAGCAGTTTTTCTGGGGACTTAGAATACCTAGGTGATTATTTAAATCAATCTAGGATTTTTTTAAAATCTAAATAAATGAAAAGAAATCTGAGAGATTTAGTTAATGAAAATAACATAAAAATGTAAAAAAAAAACATACCTCTTCTGGAATAACAGTCAAAGTTTCAATT
>NC_068984.1:57877707-57882736 GCF_001194135.2 Octopus bimaculoides
ACCAATAACAAACTTTGTATATAAATACTTGCATGTGTGTGTATGTGTGTGTGTGTGTATATATACAGAGAGATAGAGAGAGAGAGAGAGAGAGAAAAATGGGTAAATTGTCAGCATTTTATATTTTTAATTTCAAACATGCGATTTTTTAAAAATGTTTTTGATTTTGCTGACTACACAATATAGTAGGGACAGTTGGGCACTGTCTGTAAGAAAAACAGCACCATGACGCAAATCACTCTGCCAGAAATTTGGAAACGACATGCTGTACTGCTTGGCATTCACAATGGAAGTTCCAATACAAACGTCTTAGAGTGTTTGGGTGTCAATCTGAGGACAGTGTAGAGGATTTGGAAAGTGTTGGATGGTTCTAATGGTGATTACGAAGGTACAGCAGCTCAGAAAATTCACTCTCATAAGAAAAGAACTGAATTTTTGGTGAGATCCAGGTCATGATTGACAACAATCCCTACAAGTCAATCAGGTCCATCACCAGGGACATGGGAGTGTCTGAGTTTTTATCAGGCAGGTAGTGCATGAAGACATTCGGTATTCCTCATACAAGAAGGAAAGGGGCCAATTTTTATCCCAAGCCATGAAGGTTCTCAGGATCTATCCAGCCATGTGGTTGGAAGCAAGCTTCTTACCACACAGCCATGCCTGCACTTTCGTTCAAATAAATTTTATTTATATAAAAAACTTCAAGATACTTACACTGACATTAGGAAAATTAGACTGACTGAACGTTTCCCTGAGATTAGAGACTGGCTTGGGCCACATACTAGGTATTGTTTGAAGCACCAATGAGGAGAACTAAAAAAGAAAACATGGAAATAGAAAGAATGTTGTATTAGCACACATGTATTCTAGCTTCATAAAATATATTTATCTAGATTTAACTGCCAAATTCCATGCAGGTGAGTGATTAGTACTACTCCTTGTAATATGTTACAAATATGCATTCAGGTATGTTCTAAAATAATGTTTCTCATGGATGGGACACCTCACTCCACGTGGTTGTGCATGTGGGAGGGAGATTGAAAAAGAAACATTGCCAAATTCAATAAATGAAGATGATTTAAAACTTTTTAAACTTGTCCAATACCACGGTAGAGAAAAAAATAATTATACAGATACAAACTCCTATTTTGTTTTCTGTGTAACCCTCTAGCATTTAAACTAGCTATATCCAGCCAAAATATTCTGCCTCTTTCATGTTCAAACATCTCATACTTGCTCTACAATGTCATTCTAAAAATAAACAATCACATCATCGAAATCTTGAAGCCATGAGATAATGCATGATAAATTTAAAACAATGTAAATAAACAAGCAGTACATTTGTTAATACAGAGAGGTGGGAAGAACTAATAATGTATTGGGAGAGAGGCTGTTGGTATTTTTCACTTTGAGAACCAGAGTTCTTAACTAATTCAGTGATGATAGAAATCATCCTTCCTCAAATCTTTCAGCTATAAAACTGTTCTGTATGTCTATATTGAACAATGTTTTCTTTTCCTTTGTCTCTCTCTCTCTCACTATATACATATACTAGCAGAAGAAATACCCAGTGTTGCCCAGGTTAAAGAAAATAATGAAATTTAAAAATGCCATCTAGATTATGCAGGTCTCAACTGCTAGTAGCTGAGATACCAACTTTCTATGCAATTCTCCAACCCATGCCAACATGGAACATAGACGTTAAATGAAATGTGAAAAGAAAGTTTTCAACTCATATATGTATACAAACACACGTTTGTCTAACTTATTTCACAAACACACGTCTGTCTAACTTATTTTGTAACCAAAAACAGGTACAGATTATAAACAATGAAAGCCATGCGGGGAGTACACACTCACACACACAAACAGACAGCGAATGTATCACATTGCTTCACTTTTATACACACAGATATACGTTCATGCATGTCAGGCGAAAAGTGAAAGTGTAATAGTAATACTTTAACACTTCTGTATATGACATGGACACTTCTGTATATGACATGGACACTTCTGTATATGACATGGACACTTCTGTATATGACATGGACCTACTATTCATGTAAGTGCCTCATACTGTGTTTTCTGTCTTGCCATTTTTATCACTGAGAATGTAGAGGTTCTTTTCATCACCAACTCTAGAACATCCAACATACAGCTGACCATGTGAGAAGCAAGGTTGAAGGAGGTTAAGTCCCACCACCTTTAGAGATTGACCTTGTGCTTTATTGATAGATATTGCAAAACTAAGTTTGACAGGAAACTGCAGTCTCTTGAACTGAAAGGGGAAATCATTTGAGATGAGAGGTATCCTTGGAATGAAGACATTCTCACCCATCATGTTGCCATGATCAAGAAGAGGTTTCTCAGCTGCATAGGAGACTTGCACATTTGTGTCTCTGTCAGAGTGGCATCCCAGTGTGCATCATCTTCCAGAAGACCTCTGAGATGGCAAGCCTGGTGATATGTTTGACATACTGTGTTATCAACTGTACATAAAGCTGTAAATGATTTGGTGTAATATAAGCCTTAGATAGTAGCACTCTGAGTAGTTGGGATGGACAACATAGACTCTGCCAAATGTGTCTGATTTCTTGATTCCCAGATGATGTGCGGGTGCTCCAAGTGCATGTCTTTCCCATTTGTTTTGGTACCAGGTATAGAATTGTGGAACTTTATTGTATAGCAGTTTTGTAGCAAATTCATCATCTTGACAGAGTTTGAAGAATGCTGTGGGTGTGGTATTTTTGGAAGCTTCCATTTGTAGTTAGACTGTGTCTGTCAATGTGCTGTCTCTGAAATGAAGGACAATGTCACGCTTGTCATGTTCTTGCTCAACCAGAAACACAGCTATTTCATTTGCTGCTGGCACATGAAACCTCCCTCCATGTTGAGCAGATGATTTCTTGTCTGATCTGATAACTACCTTGTAATCCATAGAGTCAGGTGAAATTGTTTCAAGTGCAATCTTGAAGCTTCTGATCAGGTTGTTGTTGTTATGCAGCATCTTTTGTAGAGAGACTACAATGTTCATCCTGATGCCGGAAATGTTCTTGCACCTCTTTTGCCCTTCTTGTTGAGAATCACCCATAAAATATATTTGAAGGAATTCTGGTGATATATTTGACAGAGGTAGTAGAGAGCCAATCCGATGATAAATCTGACCTTGGACCTTGAAAGTTTGCATGAATCCTGGCTCAGTTATATCTCATGTAGCTCTAAATGATGTCATCTGTAGTGCAGAACTGTAATGTCTAATTTTGTTTTGGAAGTGCTTGGAATCTTGGTCAGTTGATGACAACAGTATCTTCAATGGCTCTGGATTGCAGGGAGTTTAACCTTTCCACCAGAAAAGTGTCAAATTTGTTGGCATAACTACAGATTTCTGCCCCCACCCCCAATTTGGATGATCATGACTTTCATAAAAATGGTTATTTTTTAATAACATTTTCTGCATCATATGACCAAATCAGTGCAGTCTCCTCTCTTACACACTGCATATAATTACTCTTATGCTTAACTTTCTCCCAATACACTAATGTACTGTCAAACATGTATAATGACATTGCACATACAACAGCGTGTACCAGCTTTGTTCCTCTCTAGTTTATGCATATCCTCTGCATCCAGGGTCCATGTCACACTACTATGTAGCATTGCAATTCATACACATGCATCATACAATCTTCCTTTCACTCAGAGAGAGAGTGACTTTTGGTTGCCAATAGAGGTAAAAGCTCTCATCCTAAACTAAAGTAGGAGAAACATAATCACTCTCTGTATTAAGTAAATGAAATGAGCATTACTTACTGCTAAACATAATCTTGTAAAAATTAGTCGGGGGCCATTTGCATATTCGATAATCTTTTCTAATAACTTGGTCTTCAAAGTTTCATAATCATTTTGAGGAACTTCATGCCTTTAAAATAAATCAATAAAACTATAAAATAGAATCCAAATAATGTAATGAAATACATAATATTTTGCTATTTCTTTTTTAAATAAAAAATATTTATATTGATATATTTTTGTTGCTTAGCACCAGGTAGACCTTCTTTAGAAAACCCGATATCAAAACATTTCAGCTGTAACCAACATGTCTTTTTAGTGGTCTATCTAATGTGTCTTTCATTGTTTATGTGAGTTGTGAGATTTAGTCAGTATTTCTAGTAAGTCAAGCAACTTCACGGAGGCTCCCTAAATGGCTTGTTTTATATATGAATATATGAGAGGTCTTCTGGAGAAACCTGGGTTCAAATTCAACACTTATAGTTTAAATTACAAATTAGTTGAAAAAGACAGATAGTTCTACAATGTAAGTGTGAAAATGAATTAAACTGAAGTTTTCTGTCTATCAGACCATTATTTATCATTGAGGTTATTTGAAATAGCAAATTATGTGTCATTAGTTCACATCTGCTGCTGGTTGTTTTGTTGTCCCTATGGACAGGACACATCATTTTCTCACCTTCATGACCAGCCAACAAAGGAACTACCACATACTTACTTTATCTGCTAGAAATAGTAGCCAAATCTCCCCCTACTGTTTTAAAAAAAGGATAGACCATATATAAAATGAAACATTTAAAAAGTTCGCTACCCAACCACAGGGTTTCAGGTTCAGTTCTATTGCAGGGAACCATGGGCGAGTGTCATCTACTATAGCCTCTGGCCAACCAAAGGCTTTTAAATGGATTTGGTAGACAGAAACTGAAAAAAGCCCTTTGTGTACACACACACACACAACAGGTCATCCCATAAGTTCTGTCCGATTTTACCTTTTTTAAAATTGAATAAAATTTAATAGTATTTTAGAATGTCTAATAGAATTTTAAATTATTTTTATACATTTCTGTACATTTAAACTAATTAAATATTATTTTAAATAGAATTAAAATTTCTTTGATTAAAACCCTTTCTAACATGGAAGTATCCAAAGAGCATTTGAGGCACATAATGCTTTATGAGTACAAAAAAGGAAACTCTGCAGCCGAAGTGACTCGAAATATACACTCAATTTATGGGAAAG
>NC_068984.1:57884551-57919227 GCF_001194135.2 Octopus bimaculoides
TAGAAATAAGGCATCAGTGGTGCTTTTACCTGGCACGAACCCAAACTGCATCTCATCTAAATTGATTCGCTCCCTAATTAGTTGGGCTATGACTCTCTCTGTAACTTTCATAACCTGATCTAACAGCTTGATGCCTCTGTAATTATTTGTATCTAAAGCGTCACCTTTACCTTTGTAGCAGTTGACTATGATGCTGCTACACCAGTCATTGGGTATGACTCCTTCGTGTATCACCTGGTTCGTAATATGGGTGACTAGGCTATAGCCAACACTGCCAGATATTTTGAGCATCTCTGCAGTGATTCCTGATGGGCCAGGGGCTTTCCCGGTCTTCATACTCTTAATTGCTTTGGTTTGCAAAATTCAGAAATGGAGATTTCAGCCTTGAAGATTAAGATCAAAGAGGACGTCCAGTTGAGTTTGATAAGCTCCTTGAGGCATTACTTGAATAAAATTCTGCATTATCAGTTGAAGAATTGGCAATAAAGCTTATTTCAAACCATACAACTGTTCATCGTCATTTTCAACAACTTGGAAAGGTTCCTAAACTTAGAAAATGGGTGCCTCATGAATTGTCTGAAAGCAACTGCAAATCCCGAGTTGACATCTGCTCTTCTCTCCATGCTCACAAACTCATTTTACCCTTTTTGGATAGACTTGTGACTGGTGACAAAAAATGGATCTTCTATTGAAATGTTAAACGTTGTAAACAGTGGCTTGGAAAAAAAGCTCAACCACAACCGAGAAGGGAACTTCATGGGGAAAAAGGTTCTTCTCTCTATCTGGTGTGATTGCAAAGGAGTAATTCACTTTGAATTGTTACTACCTAATGCAACAATCAATGCTCAAGTCTACTGTCAGCAATTAGAGTGTTTGAACCAAGCTTTGAAGAAAAAAAGACCCGCTTTAGTGAATCGAAAAGGAGTGATGTTTCATCAGGACAATGCGCGACCCCACACTGCAAAGATCAAATCACAGATGATCGAAGAGCTTGGTTGGGAAAAAATTCTTCATTCTCCTTATTCTCCTGACCTTGCTCCTTCAAACTACCGTTTGTTTTGTAGTTTATAGAATCATTTGGGGGACATAACTTTCACAAGCCAGGAGGAGGTCAAAACTGACATTTCAGTGTTCTTCACTTTGAAACCAAAAGTGTTTTACATTGATGGGATTAAAAAGCTTGTAAAATAGATGGAAGGAAGTCATAGATAATCAGGGAAAGTACATTGATGATTAAATTTCAATTAAATATAACATTTGATCACTTGTTTTCTTTATTCAAAATTCGGACAGAACTTATGGGATGACCTGATGTATATCTCACCATGACTGGCAGTATTTTAACATCCACTTTTTCATGGCAACATGGGTTGGACAAAATATATTAAGGTGGATTTTATATGAGTGGATACCTTTCCTATCACCAACACTCACCTGTTTCCAAGTAAGGTAATATTTCTCCATGACCATGTACATTTTCACAAATGACTGGAAGCAAAGGACGCTGTTTGCATGATGGTGACATGTTTACAACTATCGTGCAATGTCAACCAAAGAGACAGTAACATACACACATAAATACAATAGACTTCAATCTTCTTGTCTTGACATCAAGTGATAGTTGTAAGTGAGTATCACCAGCATATCAGTGGTGTCCTTCAGTTTCAATCATCTGTGAAAACATATCCAATCAAAGAGAAATATTACCTTGAAACAGGTGAGGGTTGGCAACTGGAAGGGCATCCACATGTAGAAAATCTGTCTTAATGGATTTTATTCAACCAATGTGAGCATGGAAAAGCAAACATTAAAACAACAATGATGTTGATGATGAAATAAATATTGCCAAGATCAACTACCTTTCATCATGATCAATAAAATATAAATAAAATATTGTGGTTGATATATGACAATAGCCTCTACTCAATTTGTGCTAATGAAACAAGGCATTATGTGTAAGACAGAGTAAAATTTTAGTACATAAAAGCACCACATAAGAACCTATTTTGTATGTTATATTTTAAATTTAGTATTAATTTTTTCAAAAGTTAGTTATCTTGCTGTAGTCTCACTTCCTTAAATTTTTTTTAAGATATACAATCAGTCAACAGTTTTTAAAAATATAACAAAATATTTAAAGAGAGTAACTCACCAAAACTTGGATATTTTCTGGTGCAGGCAACTTGCAGCAAAAAACTGCACTTCTGGACTCTAAAGGATGAAAACAAAATAACAATTCAATTGAAAGATAAATAAAATAGTTTTAATAAATTCCTAATTAAATAAGGTAATTATATATTTTTTAGTTAAAATCATGCAGCAAAAACTAAGTAGAACATTAAAAGCTGAGTGTCAAGTTCAAGATAGTAATATTTCATGAAATGAATAAAGTTCAATCAACAATAATACAATCTTTTCTCATAATTTGTCTGGAGTTGACAACCAAATTGCACCGTTTCATTAGACAATATTGATAAAAGCTTCCTTCTTGTTTAGTAACTTGAAGCTAATTGTTGTCATTTTTGTTTCTTGTTGAATAGTCTGGGTCAGTTCTAAAGGTTTCCAATCAAATGCATGCAGCAAATTCATAGACCCTGTATTCCCAGTAACTCATGAATTGCTGTACTGTATTGTCATTTGAGCTGCTTGATTTAATAATATAAATGTCTCCTAAATACAAGGGGCTTCCAAAGGTCACTGCTTGGAACCAGATTCTTGACATTAAAAATATGAGACAAATTTCCCCTTTGGCACAACACCAATCTATTACAATTAACATTCTTAGAAGATATGGTATATATTCCCAACTGTTCATTTCATCCTTCTTTACGTTTTGAGTTCAAATTTCGCTAAGATCAGGTTTGCCTTTCATCCTCTTGGGATCGATAAAATAAAATCAATGTAAGTGGCTTATCCTCAACCCCGAACTTACTGGCCTTGTGTTGAAATTTGAGACCAATATATTCCCAACTATTTAGTTCACGAACATATATAGTTAAGGCAAATATGCAATGAAATACCAGCAGTGAATTTGAAGTCAAGGTTTATGAGCTGGTAGTCTAATACCAAATTCACTCAGCCATTATGCACTTGCTCAATATGGCAATTACATTTGCAAACCTCAGAACAATATGTTCACAGTAAAGATAAAATGATCAGTCACAGTTAGCACAGTCTTTCAAATCAGAATACTGTTTGAACATAATATGACAAAAGTTACTCAAGCAAACATTTGTTCTAACGATACAAGAAATACACTACAAAACTTTGACTATGAACAGTGGTAAGCATATCTAAAACAAATGTCCATTATTATGATACTACTAACATTACCAATTATATTAAAGAAGCTATTAAAGAACCAAAGGTAATAAATTCAGGTAAATTAGTTACTGTACCTGGTTAGGGTCAAGAAGTTGCCAAACAAATACCCATGCTTCAGGTGCTACCCGGGCTTTAGTTAGCCAAGTATGAACTTGAGGTTTCTGATCAGAACTGAAATAGAATTGGCTCACAGCCTAAAAGAATGAAATATTAACAAACAACTCATTATTATATGGTGTTTGAACATTTCATATATATAAATGATAAAAGATGAAATAGTGATGTTTTGGCTATTAAATATTATATTATTCTGCTCTTTGTATTGAGTAATGGTCAGTCACTCACACACATATATAAATATATATACATATATTTATATATGACAAAACCATTAGCACATATATATGCATATGTGTGTGTACATATTTCTTTTTCTTAGAGAAAATATTTTGATGAGTATTTTGCATCATATTCCATATTTATATGAGAAAGGAAAATAATTAAATCAATACATAACTTATATATACAAATGATATTTACTTAGATTTGACTGCTTGAGAGGATTAATGATTTCAGAAACAAATTTGGACCTTTGCTTAATATGAAAATGATTAAGTGACAAAAAAAAAAAAGTTAGACCTAAAAATCACCGAAAGGGAACTTTTATGTTGTTAGTTTAAACTGTTCACACTTTGCAACAGTCAATGGTAAGTATTACTAATTATAATGAAGAAATAAGTGTTTTTCAGTGGTAATTTTTCTCATGCTTAGTTTACAAACATAAGTATGTAGAGATCCTCAAGTTACAACAAACCTGTATAACATTACTTGATGTAAATTCCATTTTTCAGAACAGCTCCATTATCTCTATTAATAGAAATAGTTGCAATGAGTATTTCAATACAGACATGTTACACTTATTTTAAAAAGTAATATTAACTTACACACAAAATCATTTACAAACCAAGACACAAAGAAATTTCTAGTAACATTATTTTTTCATGTCTAAATGTATACTATCCAATCTCAAAATCATTAAAAAAAATAATTTAAAAGATAAGGCAAGCCACATTATTCTGGTCTCTATCAATCATGAGAATAAAGAATAAGAAGATTCAAAACTAAGATCTATTGCTGCAATTATAACTTGTCAGAAATTGAGCATTTTTAAAAGAATTAGTTCTTTAATTTAACGTGCTAGGGGTATGAGCATACTCTCTTTTGGGGAGACGAATGAAGTAACTTTTAACTAGGTATGAATTGAACCCAAGATATGATGATACGATAAAGATGGTACCTACCAAGTAATATTCCTAACATTGTTAGCAGAATCTATAACATTAAACAAGAATTGGTTTTAGTCTGAAGTACGAGTTTTAATGTCTATATGACTTCAGGAAACTACGAAGTAAGGCTATGGTAGATAACTATGTGTTTAAGTTCTTATAGTGACCTAAACATATTGCAATTACCGAGATGTGTTTAAAAAAATTACGGTGAAATTGAAGTAGAGTTCTATCAGAATATGGTGGTTTCGACCTTTTAGCCTTCTAGAATAGCTCTGTATGCTTGTAAAGTGTATTTATTATTATGCTAACTTATATAAAACAATTAAAATTTGTTTATTCAAATGACAAAATAGTTTCATGCAGAAATGCAATGGAAGGTTATAGAGATGGGACAAAACGATTGCAATACAACGTTGTTATAAATATACATGATTGAATGACAAACGTAATTCGGCCAATAACACAGCCTTCGATAAATATTCTTACTTCTTATACAATGAGATGACTTCGTACAAAAACTTCTTGAGATTAAGTAATACCTTACAAAACTTTCCCGTTAGACTGACCAAATTCCTTAATACTTCCTTTTCTTCGTACCCCTCTTCCCAGAAATAATTCTCGTCTTAAATGGAGTTGAAATTGAATTCCCTTAAAAAAAAAACATTGCCTTGAAATTGCAACCGCTACATCCTACACACTTTACTGGGGGAAAAAATCGATAAGATTCTGCATCCTTGTGGTACGTCCTGGAGAACAGATGACGTACAAAACATTGTTATTAGCAGTAAATAGCAAACAATAGTAATTTTTTGTTCTCCACTTTATCTATGTACCATATGTAACGAAAGTGTCTGCATATTAAAGTAGCACGTAATAAAGTTAATCAGGTTTTTAGAATGTTCGTAATTAATTCCAGTTTCGGTGATAATTATAATTACACTATAACGTATGTTTAGTCTCCTACGGAAAGAGAGACCTATATCCGAATGTAAACATGTAACAGATAATCACATAGCCGATTTAAACACAAACGAGTCCGGCTGTCGATAGGATGTCAAAATGTAAACAAGTATTATTTCTTTAATAAACAACTTGATAACATTTACAATCTGAAGATCATACACTTATTACTAACATATATAATAGCTGCATATATAAGCTAGGAACAGTCTGGTGTCTATGATTAAATCTTATTTACTAAAGGAAAATTAACAAAAATCATATTTAAAATTAAGGGAAAAATACTATTTTTTGTTTTCTATTCAAAATGTTTCTTTGTTTTACAATACTGAATTCTCCTTCACGTATACTTATTGTATCATATTTTTTCGTGGCTGATGATAAAAACAAAGTTTAAAACAGACTACAAAATGTGTTTGTAATATGTCTATGTAAAAACTACATCGAAATTACATATGTTAATCTAAGTATGAAAACAGTAATTTCTAAACGACCTGAAATATAAATGCCGCATTGAGAAGTAAACAACATTTACATATCGGATAAATGTGTGTGCGTGTGTGAGTGTTCTGTATGTAATTTACTCAGCTGTTTGTAAATGAAAAAGAAAGAAGCTTGGTAACAAACAAAATACCGCATGGATCAATGTACAAGAGAAATTTAATTAAAGAATAGTTTAAGTATCTCAGAATAAATAACAAAGGAAATGTACCTTAATGACAAGAAAATACGCTTAAAAGTAATTAGAAGTGATATAAATGTAAGAAAAGGCTGGGAAACTTAAGTCGGAATACCATAAGATGTCTCCCCACCTAAGTGTTCTCAGTCGTTTCATTATCACAATCTACACTCACTTCCGTTTGCTGCTTTCTTTCTCATTTGTCTTCAGTTTCCCCCACCTTCAGGAGTGTGGACATTGGAAAACCTGAATTACTTCCCTTGTTTTAATTAGCAATCAGACAATTAATTTCATTTAATGCGTCATTTAGAGACAGTGCTTATTATTAATATAAATTTATGTTATATCTCAATCAGAAAAACGTATCAATAAGTTTTAGGGAAAATGAATTCAATGTTTTGTTACTGAAGGCAAATAAGTTGAAGCAAAACAAAATAATTTTGTGTACATAAAAATCAATGTACTTTACTTGATTTCGTTTATTTATTATTATTAATTTTTTTTTGCACACTAGAGTAGACAGCTTGCCTTTTCAGATATGTGCTGTAGTTGGGGAAATATTCTGATGTAAAATAAGTATAGGAAAATCTCAGTAGGTACATATAAAACTAATGGAGAGGAAAAGTGTTTGAAAAAATGGGGCTACTTAAAATTTTCATAGTCCAAAGGAAAGTATTTGAAATGAGTAAAGAAGGTTAAAACTTTGGATACATTAAAAAAAAAACATCTCCATAATTGATAAAAATAAGAAAATAATGAAGGATGGAAAATAAATGAGCAAGGTTGAAATACTATGCAAAGCAAGCGAAAGAAAGAGACAATGAACCACCATGAAGCAAATCAAAAGTCAAGGTTAAAGTCCTTTCAATTTGACCTCAACTTCACTGATTCCATATTTATAATCAATGAATTAAATAACAAAGGCAGCGAACTAGCAGACTTGTTAGCACACCAGTCAAAATGCTTTGCAGCATTTCTTCTGGTTTTACACCATAAGATCAAATTCCACTGAGGTCAACATTGCCTTCCATTCTTTCAGGATTAATAAAATTAAGATCAGTTGACCACTGGGATTGGTGTGAAATTTCAAGCCTTGTGTATATAGAAGAAAGCAATGAATTAACAATTTAAAAAAATATTCTTGATATTTTCCAGTGAGGACAGTCTTTCCATAAAGTACAGTATAGTAAAGAAAAAATAATAATCATATTAATGTTTATGTAAAGTAGTATAATGCATGTGAAAATGAGGTGCTAGATTTCTAGCTCATAAGTTTGAATCTTACAACAATTGTGTCTTGCTCTAAGCCAGTTGATCTGACAGTCGATTAGCAGGTTCCACCTTACAACAATTAGATGTCTAGCAGAAGAAAGGGCATCTGGTTGTGTAAACTTCTACAACAAAATTACCACATCCATGCAAGCATGGAAAAATGAATGTAAAACAGAATATACTTTATAAACATAACTGAGACTGATAAATTTGAAAATCAAATAGTTCATAAAATATATCTGGAGCTAAACATCAACAGCAAATGGGAATTAAAAAAACTGACTGAATGTCACAAACTCACAATTTTTTGATCATATTTCATCTACACATTTAACTATAACACATACACACACACCAATACCCCACACACCACTCTTCTTCCATACTTGCACACCTCTACCCACATTCACATGCATCACAAAAACACACACACATACACACCACATTGCCGAAACAAAGTATTAAATCCAATAAAAATTAAAAGTAACTAAAAACAATGACACATCTGGTGACCAAAACTTTCCTCTACCTAGCATTCCCTTTTGTGAACCACTAAAACAACAACCCCATGACCTGAAGCTGACACACCTAAATAGACACACTTGTTTACAAAGTTCTACATGCATAAATAAATTCTGAACAAAAGCATAAACCCACATTTAATCAATAAAAAATTTTTCATATCCCTCCATCACAACTCATCCTATAATCTAATTACCACTCAACTGAGCTCAGTAAACTCTAGAAAAAATTTATTGTAACATAGACTATATAAAGCCAAGATTAACTTAATGAATCACAGTCCAACGATAGCTTAGCTAGCTGAAACTTGGGAGTTACTGCCAATATTATTCTAGTTAAAGAATAATGTGTGTATATATATATATTAAAACAAAAAGTTAAATTCTGGCCATAGAGTTACCAAAGGTCTCATATCCGCAAAAGCCACAGCCTTATGGACAGTTCGTCAGACTCTATAAAAAGACAAAAAAAACCTACCACACAGACAATGTTTGCGATCTTATCGAACTGTGCATCCAGAACATCTTAGGGAAGAGGTTTCCTTCAGTCCTCTTTGGTCTCTACAGATATGACACCCTAGCCAACAGGCACACACTAGATAGACTTTGAAAGAACCTAATTAGCACCCTAAGCTCAATAGGACTCAAGATTCCCATTGAGACTAACCTTACCACGGTAGATTTCCTAGATGTTACTTTAGATCTTGGCTCTGGTACATACAGGCCCTATCACAAGCCAAATGAGAAGCCATCCTATATTAGCACAACCTTCTGCCACCTCCTTATAGCGTTCAAGAACCTAGTGAAGGGTGTAAGCAAGAGGGTCTCGAATATATCCTCTAACCAAGATGTCTTTGATGCTAGTGCCCCCTACTACAACAAGGTACTGGCATTGAGTAGGTTTAAGGGCTGCATCTCCTACATGCCAGGCCCTAACACCCAGAAAAAGAAGTGCCATAGAAATGCAGTTTGGTTTGCTCCACCCTTTTCACTCAATGTCAAGACTTGTGTGGGAAGGATTTTATTTAGATTAATAGATAAACATTTCAGACACACACATAGACACAGGCAATTATTTAACAGGCACAACCTTTCGTTGTGCACCTAACATAACAAGCATTCTAACAAGCACCCACAATACAAGGGGAGGCAGGTTGCTCTTGGAGGGTATACAATAACTGTCCAGTAGGAGGCTGATGTGAGGTCGAAAAAGTCATCTATGAAGCTACGGTGACACCTAGACTTGCTATCCGCATTACCAGCAATGTACCACCCAACAGCAAAAATAGCAGATTAACCAGTTCTCACACCAGTACAATTCCCACAGCCAGGGATGATGACTAGTCTGGGACCAGTGACACAGAGTACCACTGCCACAGATGATGAACAAACCATTATCATTAACACCAATAGTGTAACCAGCTCTGCACCATATATTACCACCAGTACAATCGCCACACCCAGAGATGATGACCAATCCAGGACCAGCGACACAGAGGAGGTATCCAGTGTCCCCAGTATCACAACCACAGACAATGACGAAACAATTATCATTGACACCAGTGGGATGACCAGCCCTGCACCATATGTTACCTCCAGCCACACCCACACTAATGCTGGCAGCTACATTGCCAACCATATAACTAGAAATGATAACCACAGCGATAACATGACTGGATCATTGCGCTATATTGACAACGTCAGCAATGGTGTTACCAACAGCATCTCCATGCCTGGAGCCTACCAGAGATATACCAGGAGTGTGAATATAGCCACATCCCAGGTTTGTAAATATATCAGATCAGCCAGTACATCTTTCAAACATTGCTCCCACAACCACCAGTCATCCTTCAGAGTCCCAGAAACACATTTTGTCATGTCCCAGACCAGCCATGTATGGAACCTCAAAGATCAAGGGACCCCCATGTGCTATCAAGGGGAAAACAGTAGAACATCCAGGCCCATATATTAATGGCAGTGAACTAGGTTCGATAAAATTGATTATATTGTAGTGACACCTGGTTCTGGATGCCATTTTGATTTGTCATATTTTGTGCCACATTTTGCGGGTGATTGGTAGCCATCTTGTTTCTGGCGCCACTACAATCTTTCTATTTTCGTGCTTCTGCACTCCAGGCGGAGCCTTGTAGTGACGGTTGGTTCTGGATGCCATTTTGGAACATTCATCCACACATGCGCAAAGGATTAGAGCTTTCTGGAGATCTGACAGAAGCCCTTTATGCACATGTGCAATCATCATCAGCAGCTAGGTTTGATCACCATTCACCCTTTTTGGCCCCGGCTGTTGACCAGGCAGGACACAGCTGAGACCAGCTCTGTGGAGCTGGAATTCTGATGGTGAGCGACGTTGCGAGTCTGTGAAAATGCCTTTGTATTTTTGTGTTGTGTCTAACTACCAACCCTGCTGCTTCCACACCAAGGCATTCAGGCCACTGATGTCCAAAGATGAGATGTTTATTCAGACAAAATAGATTATCATTGTTATTTGTTGAAAGAGATCCCGTCCTCACTTTTTCCTTCCATGAACTATGCATGGAATTGTGAAGCACCCAGCAAGTGCAAATCACATTTTCCTACAATATCCACTCCAAAATCTGTGACAATGTGCCTTCGTGGAAAATAGCTTTTACAGTTTTTAACTCCGCATTACATTCACTTTCATTTTCACTCAACTTTTTATATCATTAACTTTACATTTCTACCCATAGAGTACAAATATTTAACAAAACCCATGTTCTAAATGCAGTAGGCAATTCTAATTACGACAAAACGAAGAAATCATCATAGAAGCTTTATGAATATATTTTTGCATATCTTCAAACAACAGAGTCTTACAGATGCTTATATCAAAATGCTGAATGTTGTCCTTAAGAGATTCTGACAATTAAAGAAACTTTGATGATCAATGTTCACCTTTCAAATAACAGTTTTAAAGTAAAAATTAGCTGTAGTTTAGCTTGGATTCGGGCTCACTTTCCGTTTACTGTTTGGGTAATTTCTCTAATATTACGTTATTTAATGCCCTTGAAATAAGTGTGACCTTCAATACAGATGAGAAACAAATCTCCTCTTGGATAGGAAGCTCGTGTATTGTAATAACATTCATCAGAAGTACAACGTCGTAAATTAGTGGATATAAATAGAAACATCTGTATTGTAATATAACACCCGAACTAGTTATCCTTAATCATATCACTATTTTGGGGTGAAAAGAAAATTAAAAGGAACAAAATAAAGAAACGAAAGTTAAAAATAAAAATCACCTGCTTGAAAGTTTAAAATATGTAAGGGAGATAATTACCAAGATTCATTTACAGCAGAAATTAATATTTCCATCTGCTTCATTTAGCGACGTATTTATGACTTACCTGGAAACTAAAATTACTGATTGTTTAGAATTTTATGCATATTTTTAGATAATGCCATTCCTAGTGTTAATCGTGAACTGAAAATCAAATAATTACAACTCAGGTGTAAAGATGGCGACTGATATTTTGCAAACGAAAATTTCACAGTTGCTAGGTCAAAGATACTTCAAGAAGTCTGTATTAGTGCGGTTTCTTTTATTTTTGATATTACTTATCATATGGATCTCTGTTAATGGAGGTAAATATAGCTTTTTGTGTTGTTAATGTTAAGGAAATATAACTAATTAACCAGTTGATCCACTTGATCAAAAACATACATATCACACGTACGTAGTGTGCATGTTTACGTATGAGATATTTAGTCCCACTTAGCTCCGTCCGAGCGGAACTATGATCAAAACTATTCTAACCGTGAACACCCCGTCTTTCTTAGAAGGTATTAATAGGATCACACTGTTCAATGTGTTCATTTTTAAGATAGTAGGCTGCGGTTTAAGGAAGATTTGATTGCTATTTCTAGAAAGTCGAACGACTACATAGTAGCCTCTCATGTTGAACATGTTGCTCATCTATCAATTACAATTAGTTTTGATATTAAAACTATTTCAGTTCTCATAATTTTCATAATTTTACTACAATTACTTATAAAAGATCTCCTTAATATAACGAAATGTCATTTACATTAATTAATGTAATTCACAGTAAACCAACATCATCATTAGTATTAAATTACATTTTGAAAAAGGTAAAAAAAATTAGTCTAGGGTTTGTGCAAAGCTTCGTAATCATCAGGATCTTTTTTTCTTTTTTCAAAATGATTGTACAATGCCAGCCAGAAATTCTTTGCTCCATTCTATTCTTTGTTGGCTTTTTTAACATCGTAGTCTATTACCATAAGGAAATGGATAAAGAACGCTACCTGTCCGTCAAACTCTGTAATTGCACTTCGAATTTGTTAGCTTCTGGCATTTTCAACTATAACTTTTGTCTCTACCTTTAAACCCACGATGAAAATATATATGCACTACATTTGTTGGCAACTTAAACTATTTCAGTTCTAAAAAGTGCGGGCAACTTTATGAGCAGGCTTTAGATAGAGAATATTTCGGTACTACTAAAGCAGCACGGTCCCGAACGCGCAGTGGCACGTCCGCGCTAGCTAGTCGTGAGTGGTCGATCCTAACCCTAACCCTAACCCTAACCCTATCCCTATCCCTAACCCTATCCCTAACCCTAACCCTATCCCTAACCGCGTGTGCAAATGAATACGTGTTTAGGGTTAGGGTTAGGATCGACCACTCACGACTAGCTAGCGCGGACGCGCCACTGCGCGTTCGGGACGGTGCTGCTTTAGTAGTACCGAATATTTCAAATCGAGATCACTTTTCACAATTATGAACCAACGAGATAACTTATACATGGTTGCCCGACCTGTAAGAAATAGCAGTCATCTCTTTCGAATTGCCCCTCTACCGTCTTAAAACTGAAGGACGCACTGGATAATATAGCCCCTGGCTATTCAAAAAATAGAACTTTTCATGACGGAAATTTATTTGGTTGATCATGCTTGACTTGACAACAATCAACTCAAACTGATAATCAGCAAATGTTTAGTTAAAACTTTACTCAAATCAATTTGATCTTACAAAAACTATCAACTTCTTAGACCATGATAATTATTTCCCAACTTGGTGGCTCAATAAAATACACATTTGTGGAATATAAAATTAAGTTTTAACAAATCTAAACTGTTTTTATTTATTCATTTTGTAAATTGATGTCATTTGTTTATTTCCACTAATAAAGCTTCTAAGTAACTGGCTTCATCAATCTACTAGCTCCCCAAAATATTGGCCCATCTACACACTTTCTCTTCCCTCAATCTCTTCTTCCATTACTACAGTAGTTCCTTGATCTCTGAACAATCCAGCTTTGTACTGCCACAGTCAAAGCCCACATAATATACTTGCCACCCCTTTCTTGTTATCCCTACTTTGTTGTATTCCTGCTAACCTTGGACTAACACTTTGACCTCAGTTGATTCCCAAACTGCGTCTCCCTGAAATTGCTTTTCTCCTTTATGTTCAGAATGAACAGTAACTGCATCGACCTCATCAGTAGAATAGGCTGCCCTCTGAGGATAAACAAATTAAAATGAGGAATCAAAGTGACTGTTGAATTAGCTAACTTTAAAATCCACTATGACTGAATGGTCATAACTTGAACAATTTTGATTATCAGTCTACACAATCAAGGTTGTTCTGAAGAACACTGGCAGAATCACTTTTGCAATTATACGATTTCCCTTCTAATATGATTTATGTCATATAAATCCTGACAGATATATGGACCAGATTCAACGAGTGTGCAAAACAGCAATTAGCTTTACTTTAAAAAATCTACAAAATGCTCAGTAAATGCTTGAGACTGGCTGTCTATAGGCTCATCACATCAAATAATATTTCTGTCAGGTTTTTATCTAATGTGGGACGGGATTTTTATTTGGGCAAAAATTAAAACCTGGTAGTTAATTTTTTTCAATTTAAGATTATTTTTCAAAACAAATTTTTACTCTCTATCATATTAAAAAAGCAAAATTATATTCTGTCTCTGTGCTAATATATTTTTTATTTTTCCTTTTTTTGTAGGACTTCTTCCTGGTTTTCTGCGTCACAGACTGCCAATATTGCGTGTTGGACCAGAATTGAATATATTATATTATTTTGAAGAAGCAGAGAGAGATGGTAGCAAAATCAGATGGTCACGAGCAACAAATACCCAAGCAAAACTTAAAGCAGCATTAACTGGTACATATATGCTGTAATTACAATTATATTAGTACAAGTTGCAGTGAATTTATTTCAACTACATTATATTACTGAAGATCAGTTTTTTTTTAATAAAAATATTCTTAAGACTTAAAAAAAAGATAGTTTAGGTTCATCATCATCGTTTAACGTCCGCTTTCCATGCTAGCATGGGTTGGAAGATTTGACTGAGGACTGGTGAACCAGATGGCTACACCTGATTTGGCAGAGTTTCTACAGCTGGATGCCATTCCTAATGCTAACCACTCCGAGAGTGTAGTGGGTGCTTTTACGTGCCACTGGCACGAAGGCCAGTCAGGCGGTACTGGCAACGGCCACGCTCAAAATGGTGTATTTTACGTGCCACCTGCACAGGAGCCAGTCCAGTGGCACTGGCTACGATCTTGCTTGAATGTCTTTTCACATGCCACTGGCACAAGTGCCAGGAAGGCGACGTTTGTAACGATCATGCTCAAAAATCGAAATAAAGAGAAACTCTGAGTCATTGCAGATTATTATTGAATTTACTGATATGTGAGGCTGAACTCTGTGCAATTTCAGTTTGAATTGTTTTGAATTGTTTGAATTGAATTCAAATGAGGGTAGTAAAAGATTATCTATTTTAAGAACTTCACTACTCCAAGTCTTCTCTGAGATTGAACTGACTTACAATGTGGAGCTTAAAGTTAGTGTATTAAAAATATGTAAAAGAGAAAGATGTTCCACATAGCACCAATGATTTAGCATGTTGAGAAAAAGTAGATGGAGAAATGGGGTGCAAAAGTGATAGAAAATGAAGAGATAGGACTAAGCATAGAAATGGATTAAAAATTGGAGGTTTTCTCTCAGTCAAAATTGTTATTGGATGCTCTGCTTTTCTTCAAATTATAAGCTAGTCAAGAGGGCAGAGGCAGTGTTCATAAATTTGCAGTCCTTTTTGTAGAATGTGATATTTTCTGTTTGTATTTACAAAGTGATAGTGTTCAAAATATATTTGTTGCAGGCAAGTATGATATGATTGAAGCAGATGTGATCTTAAAAGGACAAGGAACGTCAAAACAAGCTATGACACCAATTGTATCTGATTTACCTGCAGTTGATAATGAATTCACATTAAAGATGTGGTTACAGCAAGTGAAGAAGTTTACAAAAGGCATTAAATTAGACTTTCGAACTATTGATGCTGTTGAGATGTCACTACAGCTATTGAAAAGAATGAAGAATGAGGTAAATTTATTTATTTTGTTTTTTATCCATTTCCCTTACTAAGTATATTCTGCTTCTTTGTCTTCTATCTACTGAATATAAGCATTCTTATTTTTGTTCCACTTGTTGAACATATCTATTCAGCCTTATCAAAGTGACCAATTTTACAAAGTATTTCTTCTGGTTATGACATTTTCAATGGATTAGATAAAAATGTTGGTTAGTCATGTTACAACTGAAACTGTCACTATGAATTAACAGTCATGAGTTTGGGTTGATCTTCAAAATAGTTGATTTTATGTCAATGTTTGTAGAAGGTGAGGATTGGCATAGTACCTTTTCTTGCTGGCTGTAATCAAGATACGAGAAATGTTTCTTGATATGGTTTTATTGTCCTCATTGTAACAAATAAGTTTAAGGTACTATTTACCTTTACCATTACTCAGTGGTTTCATCATGACTAGGTCACAACAAACTTTACCTACATCTACTTTTGGGATCAATCAAGACAATCTTATTGTGCGGCAAGTCTTCACTTCTTTTAAGGTGTCTGTTATTTCTTTTTTACTTCCTCTTCTAAAAGACTTTTATATGAAGGATGAGGACTTTTTCTCCTTTTGAATAAGGAATAAGGATATGTGTTAGATCTTGTTCATAGTACCATTTGCATTTGATATCTATATTAGCAGCACAAAGGAGCTTCTTCTCTATATGATTGCTAGACCTGCTGTAATTAGTAGTGAAATTACTCTCCCAATCACACATTTAAACTTAATATATGTAGGATTAAATTGCCAAATGCATCTGACAATTTAGTCCTAGATACATTATGTTTACAAATGACTGCATGGTCATAACTAGAACAATTCTGATTATTGGTCTACACAATCAGGGTTGTTCTGGAGCTAAACAGTTACACTGGCAGAATCACTTTTGCAAATACCTGATTATCCTCCTAATATGACTTCTACAGCTGAATGAACTGGAGCAATGTGAAATAAAGTATCTTGCTCAAGACACAGCCTTGTCTAGGAATTGAACTCACAAGCTCATGATCGTAAGCTTATGCTCTAACCACCAAGCCATGTGTCTTCACAGAAATTAATATCATTTTACAATCTTATTCTATATCTGAGTAGTAAGAAACATCAAAAAATGTAAACTTAGTAGATTAATTTCTCTCTTAAGTAAATCATCATTATCATGGGTTGAACGGTTTGACCAGATCCATCAGGTCCTAGTATTGCATATACTCTAATGCCTGCTTTGGCATGGTTTCTATTGTTATATTTCCTTCTTGATGACAACCAATTTATAGAGAGTACTGAGTGCTTTTTTGTGGCACCAGCTCTAATGAGGTTACCATGCAGCTTGCAAGACCAAGGTCCTTGTGGACTGAGTGGGTTTACCGTAGAGAGGGAGACCACTTTATGTTAGGAGATGAGAAGGTAAAGTATGAGCAAATATACCAAAACAAAACATGCTTCTTGCAGTAGAGGGGTTACATGACAATTCACATTATAGAAGACAGAGTGAGAGTAATCAGGCTAGAAGTAGAAAGATAAAAATAGTGGGGATGGGGTGCCAGGTAGATCCTCAAGGGGAGTGTGGGCGAGTTGAGGTTGCAAAAGTGTTTGAGAGAGTGAGAGATGGGAAATTGGTGAGGGGTGGTGTTGAATATAATGAATGAAGAATAAGAGTTGATGGCTGATAAGTAGCAAAGTTAGGGAAATGTATGTGTTAATTGTAGAGATCAAATAGGGTTGAGGGATGGATATAGCGACTGGAAAAATAATGGATGGGAGGGGTGATCTATGATACATATGGGTTAGGGTAGGTAGGGAAAAATAGGGGATGAGTGACAGTGTAGAAAAAGTGGGGGTGATGAAGGGTAGAAGAATAGTAATAACCACAAATAAACTGTAATGTCATTGTTATGTTAATATTATTTTTTTGATTTAAGGCAGCAAGCTAGCAGAACTGTTAGCATGTCAGGCAAAATGTTTAGTGACATTTCATCTGGCTTTACATTCTAAGTTCAAATTCCACTGAGGTCAACTTTGCCTTTCATCTTTTTTTGTTTGATATAATAAGTACCAGTTGAGTACTGGAGTCAATGTAATTGACTTAGTCCCTCCATCAAAACTGCTGGCCTTGTGCCAAAATTTGAAACTGTGATTGTTTCTTGATTTTTGCATGTTTGTATGAGATATAAATGATAGGCATAATGAGAGAGGATGAAAGAGAGATGACATGGTGGGGCAGGTAGCAAGACATGGTGGGGCAGGTAGGAGAAGCAGGGGTAATTCATGCCTTTTCTTAACTAAAAGTATCAATTCAGATATATTTGTAGAATATTCATAACCAAGTTTAGCACAATTTTCTACTAATGTTTACATATAGAGCTGAGTGATACAATTCAAGGATGGTCTTCATATAAAACATGAAATGTTATGTAATTATATTGTGTAACACGATTTTTGTCCTTGGGTAGCAACTGTTATTTCCTATTTGCTTATCCCTAGAAAGTATGAAAAATGGCTAATATTTCCTTTAAACTTTGCTTTTGTTACATTTATTCAAACCTTAAAGAATTCCTCTCAACACATGGCTATGATGTTCCCCCACTTCTGCTCATGATCAGAGATGCACATATTGTCAGCCACTAAGGGACATACTCAAGTGGTTAAGGTCAAGGTCAAGCAACTAGCAAGAAAATCTGTGGTACTGAGCAAAATGTTTTCTGTAACGATATTTCTACTTCAGCAGCCCAGCACTGAATCTGTCTGAAATGTCAGTTTCAAAAAATTGATGTCTGGGTCAGAAAAGCAAAGTTTGAAGGGAATAGTAGTCATTTCCTTTGATTTGTAGATAGAAGCAAATGGGAAATAACACTTACTGACCAATGACAAAAAAAAAAAAATTAAAATTTTGTCACATAGTATTATTTAATATAGTAAAATCACAACTAATTTTGTTGATAGTGTGTTGGCCTGGCAGTTGAAAGGTTGATGATTTATGTTCTGTTATCAACAGAGCGCTGTGTCAAACTTTCTGGTCATATAGGCAGAATGTAAATATCAACAGTACTTGGCTGCAGGATAGGTTCTCCAATTAACTTAATCAGCTTTGCTGTTGATTTCAGTCTTGATTTTTGATCGTCTATGTACAAAGCTTTTATTTATATTAAATAATATAACCACAAGCTTTGGACACCAAGAGAAGGTGATGGTGGTGGTGGCAGGGTGAGAATCAAAGAGTTATTTTCTAGTGCTGGATTTATTCTGGAGTAAATAGTATATTTCATTAAAAAAAATAAATAAAAGCAAAGTATAGAAAATTTGCAATTTTCTTCTTTACTCTAACCACAAGTAATTGTTATGTTGATATTAGTTTTTGATTTAAGGCAGCAAACTGGCAGAATTGTTAGCATGCTGAGCAAAATGCTTTGCGGCATTTCATCTGGCTTTACATTCCAAGTTCAAATTCTGTCAAGATTGACTTTGCCTTTCATCCTTTTTTGGTTGATAAAATAAGTACCATTTGAGTACTGTAGTCAATGTAATTGACTTAGTCCTTCTCTCAAAATTGCTAGCCTTGTGCCAAAATTTGAAACCAATATTATTTCTTGATTTTTGCATGATTATACGTGATATAAAAGCTGGTCCATCACTAAATAAAACTTCTGAATGTAACCATCAACTGTACAACATGAGAAAGGCAACACTAGTTGATAATAATGAACTTCTGCTTGATGACCTAGATATGATAGAAGTTTGACTGTAATGTTTTACTATTATAACAAGAATGAAAAATCTGGGTACTAATGATTAAAAATATAAAAAATTTTTTATCTACAAGTAGGATGACCATATGAAAAATTTTGGTAAAGGTGAAACTTTAGGAACTTGAAATAATGAATTTTAGTAGTATAAGATCTATGATAATACCATCAGTCCAACCTCAAAAGAAATTGATTATTGCTGAAAAGGTCAGATTCTTCTTACATCAAAATCTGAGTGAATCTATTCAAGGTCATTCTCAAAAATTATGTAAGTCAGCTCATTTTTGTGAATTTGATAAAATTGGACTTAAAAGATGGGGGACAGATGATATGATGGCATGCATTTATCTGAGTGTTGTGTCAAAGCATGAAAAATATTTTCAGTCTGTGATCTGAATCATAATGCATGTACTGAATTAATTCAGCAATTTAAAATGCTTTTTATAATAGAAGTAGAATGAATAAAAGGTAATAATGATTTTGATGATATTACTGTGTCACATGTGGCTAGAAACCATTATACATCTCCTTAGAAATGTCAATTTTAAGGTGTTAACATTGTTAGCATACCAAGCAAAATTCTTAGTGGTATTTCATCCATCTTCATGTTCTGAGGTTGACTTTGTCTTTCATCCTTTCAGGGTTGATATGATAAATACCAGTTGTGTGCTTGGGTCAGTGTAGTTGAGTAGTTACTCTTCCCCCAAATTGTGCCTATAGTAGAAAGGATTATAAGTGTCGATCTTGTGGATATAAGCATACACCATCCTGTATCTTGTAAGACTGTATTAAGTATACTGAATCACTTTAAAATAATACATAATTCTGTAAAAAAAGTTGAAAAATTAAAAAGGAAAATTTTGCAAGAATTTATGAAATTGACATAAAAAACATACAGTCACCAATGTGAAACTCAAGAGTTTTAACACTCAAATGAAAATTATCAACTGAAATCAGATGACTATAATACCTCTGAACTTTTGAATGAATTTGAATAAACCTAAATTAAGGACTTGTGATCTCAAACTCACTGAAATTTTTGGAAAAATTGCTACTTTTATGGAAATTGATTACAGAGTATGTGAATGCTATTGTTGAAAGTCAAAAATAAAATTCATGGTTTGCTTAGTATGGATGTGATGAATAGTGATAGTTCAACATTAATTTATGAAATTGAAGCTCTAGAAACATCTTAAATAAACATCTGAAAATGCTAGTGAATTTTGTGGTAGTAGCTTGATAAGACCAAATATAAATCTATAAAAATATCTCCATACCACCCAAATCAAATAGAATTGTTGAAAAATGATTGCTAGTGTTAAACTGAATTTAAAAGCATATCTTCTAAGTAAAGCTTCCAATAATGCATACTTAAGTTGCATGCCTTTTAGTTACTGGATAATCACTCACCCAGGAAGATTCTTAGTGCATCAGCTGGATATGATCACCAGTAACAATGTCTGATGAAACTCACTCCAGTTTGATAGTGATGTTGTTGAAATGATGAACCACAAGTTAGATTTATATATCAAGCTGGTGATAATTCAGTTGTGATTATTACTATGCAGATCACTAAAATAATGATACAAACTGATTGTGAACAAAGTACAAAACTAATCATCAAGCTTTGAATGATATTCTACACTTTATTAATAAAGGTTATGATTTGACAACTAATACAGAAACAAATATGGTGTTAGATGCAGTTTCCAAACAATAAAAGAAATTAAGCCAATTTATTTCCAGGATAATATTATTGCATGCTTGCCTGTAACTGAGTCTATTTCAGATGGGTACTAATTCAATGCAAGATCAGTTGAATAAAACTTCTGAATGTGAAGGGTCACATGTCATCATATCTATATTTAAATAAACACTGACACAATGTAAATAATTTATCTATATTGCTTACTGCTATTTATTGTTAAATAAATAAACTTGACAATATTTTGCCAGTTAGACATAATCCAACTCTAGCTAGCTGCTTGTGATTGTTGGTATTCAATTGTACAACCTACATGAAACTTATTGTACACATAACTTGGGTAATTAGAAATAGTTTAGACTTTCATAACAAGTTTGACATAGGCAGTTTTCATTTGAAAGAAATTGTAACTATAAGTGATCATACTGATTCCATAATATAATATGATATACAAATATTCCTTCTAATAGATAATGTAATACTGGAGTGGAGTCAAATTATTCAAAAAATATTTTATATTTTTTAAAATTGGAAAAAGAATGTTTTTTATAGTTTATGTTGTGGTGTCTATAATAAACATGTCTAAATACCAATGTATTAGTTGTTTTTATTAAATTTATGATTTTAAAATACTTTTTTTATATTTCAGCTTAAAATCCCTATTTGGCTGCATGCTGATATCTTAAAAGGCCCTTATAGTTCTCGACTGCCTGTTGATGCAACTCGGTTTTTTCGTAATGTACGCACATTTTTCCCCACTTGTACTTTGTCTTTAGGATGGACAACTGGTTATCACACAGATGTAAGTCAAGCTGGATATACTTGGGACATGGTACTTGATATGCATGATTTAATTATACACTGGGAAATCAGTCAACCACTTGTCTTCTCTGTTCGGCTAGCCTATATCAAGAACTCAATTCCACAACTGAAATGGTTGTGTGATACGCTTCAAGCTTCATTATTGGTGTGGAATGATAATGAAGATAAACCAGTTCTAGAAGATGTCATGTATGTAGCTTACCGTTTTCCACCTGAAAAAGCCTTTTTTGACTTTCAAGATGAATATTTGAGCAGCCATCTGAAGCGTTATAGACATTTTTCTAAAAACTATGTTCATCCACTTGTTTTAGAGAGAGATCAAGTAAAATTCAATCCATATGCTTGGGTAAAAATGGGATTATATATTGAAGAGAATTCTATTCTACCTAGTTCAGAATCACTAGTTTTAAAGAGTCCAGCTGTCTATATTGTAAGCATTTCTAAACTTAAGTCTGTTGAAACTCTTCATTTGAAAGGAAGAGTTCATTTCCTTAATCGTAAAAATCAAGAAGCTATTAATGGGCAGACAGGCTTAAGCATATTTTTTCGTAGTTTTTCTTATTCAGACTATGAAAAAATTAGTGGCATTCGTTTTTTTATTGGTGTAAATGGAGATCTTCAAATTTCAGGCCAACATCTTGGGAAAAATGTTCCTGAGTTTAAGAAGAGGGCTCGAGTTACTCCTGGTTCAGCTAGTTGTTACCGTTTTGATATTGTTGACCTTCGGCATGAAGTTGTCATGGAAATAAATAGCTTGCATGATTGTGATACTTTAGAAAGTGTACAACATGAAGAGACATCACATATATCTTTGAGAGTAAACATTCCTCATGAGCTAGCACTTGGTGAACAGCCTTATATTTTAAAAATGGAAGACAACAAACGTGTAGCTGTTATTGATGAACTTGATATTCGCACTATTTACCAGACTAAAAAAAAAAAAAACATGAATAGTATTTGAAGAATTGTAAATATATTTTTTAGGTTTTATTTATAATAGCCTTTGATTCAGCTGAATCTGACTGAACCATCAAATATTTATCTCAGGTTGTTTGATATTAATAAATATTGTAACCTTTACACTTACACAGTAGACACATGTTGTAAATTCAAGCATATTTTTCTTTCAGTAATATGAACATTTTCCTTTCCAGTCATTATAGTTACTTAAGATTTAGTACAAATATGCTAACAAAATTTGAAATAATAACTTTCCACCATAAAAAGTTGTAAATCACCAAGAGATTCAACAGTGTTGGTAACCTCCAAAAGATTCAACTGTCTCATATAAGAAACCAGTCTCAGTCAAATGAACATATTTCTTTTTAACTATTATAATTGTGTAAGATTTGGTACAAATATACAAACAACATTTGAATAATAATTTTTTCACATTAAAATAAATTACACATATTAACATAACTAGTGATCTTCAAAGAATTCAACAGTATTATTTAAGAATCCATTTTCAAATGCTTAATTTTATTTAATACTAAAATTAAGCAAATTATAATCTGTAAATTTGGAGTGATTTAATAAGCACTTTAACATGAAAAACAAATTAAAACTTTTTTTTTGCTTGAGAACACTATTTGTTAAAAGTAAAATAATGTTTCTTTCTATCTTGTTTGGATAATCAATACAGTCACAATTTCTGAATAAACTGTGGCAATATTAATTGAGCATTATATATGTTGAAATTATAGTTTAATTTTGATAGAAATAATGTCTTTAATGCAATAATTTCTAGCAGGAAGAAAAACAACTTTTGCTAAGGTCCACAATGGAGCATTGCTCTCACATTGGGATGGTATTGCTGCTATACACACACACACATGCACATATCCAATGCAGCATCCAGAAAAGAGTCAAAGGGCCACCCAACTGATTATCATTAATTCATTCATAAACACTCTCCAGTTTCTATCTCAGAAGTGTGCTATCTTTACTCTCTGCTTTTTCTACTGCTACTATAATGGTTTCTGCTCATTGGAATTGGCTGGACTCATGCCAGCTCTACTTAAGCATTCCAGCCCTACTCATCTCTCCCATTCTCATCACCCTTCTTATGTCCAACCCGACCAGGTCCAGCACAAATTACTATAGCCAGTCATTTCTTTCCAAAATGTTGATCCTCTGAAATTTTTTTTCCTGCTCATAGCTTTCCTGCAGGTGTTAATTTACAAAGGTTCAGAGGGAACATTAATGGTATCAATCTTGCTAGTCTAGGAGGGATTGCAAGGCTACAGACACTACCCCTTCCTCCAGATCCAGCTAGTAAATAACAAATAATAGTAATAATAATAATAATAATAGTCAGATGATGACATAACACAGAGGTATAATTAAAAAAAAGGTATAATTCAAAGCAAAAAGACAAAAAGGGCAACCTGTACACACAAAAAATAAGAAGCTACTATGTAGGTTTGATCAAAGCCAGGTTTGATCCTTGTGATCCTTGATCCAAAAGTGCCTGTGAGTATTTTTTTAGCCAGCTAAGTCATGAAAAACTTTATTCTCTGGGACATAATCTCTCAAACATTCATAGACTGATAATGTGATCTTTACCAAAAGTCTGTCTTTTCAGCTTTCCTGATACTGTTCCAAGTAATATTCTCTTTACTGTTCACTGTAAAATTCAATAACTCCTTAGGGGTGGGAACAGCTCCTCTTGTGTCTTACCTTCTGCTTCAGTTTCTGTTTTTCCCACTTCTTTTTGTAGTTGCTTTTACACAGGCATGAGAAAGATACCCATGGCTTTCAAAAAACAGAGGTATTATTTCTCTTTCTCTATTCAATAAAGAATTGAAGTAGAGATGCACACTCCTTTGTCACATAGCTCTGACAAGCAGGCTTTCTCTATCAGGTAATTCATAACAAGAGCCTGAGCATATGAAAAAAACTGATACTGTCTTATTTATTGCTCAAATTTATTAATGTGATGTGTGTGTATGCATGTGTACTTGTGTAAAGCAGAGGGAAATGTTGGAAATAAATTTCTATGATAAAGGTCCAGATAAAAAATATTTTTCCATGTAATTTCACCTAATAAAAATGCTTTGTAAGAAAGCAGTATTGTCCAAGTATATACATAGTAGAAACATGCTGATTTTGAAATATGCATGTCTCCATTCATAACGTCATTTTTTTGGCAGATTAGATTCACAATTTGATTTTAGTTTCTGATTGAAATCACCACACTTATTTCACCTTTGGAAAAATTAAGATAGATATGATTTTGAAAAAAAAGCATGACTATCCTAACTTCACACTTTCCCTACATTTTTAGGTTTTATATTTAAATGAACAAACTACTAGTCAAAATATATTTAATTTCCATTTTGATAAAACATTTTTGTTTAAAGTTGTAGGGTTGTTTCTGTGTATCTTGATTATATTCTTTTAGTTTTTTCAATTGAGGGAAAGGTATATTATGTATGTGTGAATACACATACTATTTTCATATTCAGTTAATTAAGAAGAACATATGTCCAATATACAGACAAATTGAAATAGTCTTACATTTTTCCCTTCTTTCTGTTGCACTTTCACACATATGTACACATATGATAGGAACTTCTGCCTACCAAATTCAGTTACAAGGGTTCAGTCAGCTTTTGTTTAAATAAATTTGTTTTGAATATTTTTATATGTAAGAGATTATTGTTTCTCTTGTATGCCAAATGGTTTTTGGAACACGGACGTTAAATGATGATGATGATGATATATATATATGTATATCTATACATATATATATATATAGACACTATAACCTCATGCCGACCAAAGCCTTGTGAGTGGATTTCATACAGGGAAACTGAAAGAAGACTGTTGTATATATGTGTATATTTGTGTGTGTGTGTGTGTGTGTGTGTGTGTGTGTGTGTGTACCCTCACCATCACTTGACAACCGTTGTTGCTATGGTTACGTCCCCATAAATTAACGGTTCGGCAAAAGACACTGATAGAATAAATACTAGGCTTACAAAGAATGAATCCTAGGGTTGATTTGTTTGACTAAAGGTGGTGCTCCAGCATTACTGCAGTCACATGACTGAGACAAGTAAACAATGAAAAACTATGCCATTTTAATCCCGAGCAATGCCGGGTATCTTTGCTAGTTTGAAATAAATTTGGAAAGCTTTTTGTAAACCCCATGAACTAATAAGTGCTTGTCAGTCGTCAGTATACTATTCTAGGCTTAAATGTGATTCACAAATAGCAACAATATCAATTCATTTTCTATCCAGTAAATACAATTATTTAATTCGTTAAATGCTCAATAATCAATCTTCTTAAGTTCTGGACATAGTTTAGTAAAATAAATAAAATTAGGAGGCTCACATTATGCATGTGTGTGTTTGTGTAAAAATGGAAATGAGAAACTCAGAATAGCAAGAGAAAGATGCTTTAGGTTCCAATAAATTAATAAAACTCTAGTACATATATGCAGTACATTTTTCCATTTTTTAAAAAATCAGACACATTAACTTTAGCAAAATGTATCAGTTAAAGCCGCACATATATTCATACATCTCTTGGTTGTGTTTAAACAATCTTCTCATCTTGTCTGCTGCTATGTCTTTTAAAGAGCACAACATAGTGCTACTGGATGTATTGTAAACTTGTGATTCTTCAGACTCAGAATCTATGTACATGTTCGTTTCACCTCATTAATTTTGTAATTTAGAATATGAATTGTATGAGGAGGATTACATAACAAATGGATATATGTTTCCCTTGAGGAAAATGTTACTCTACATGATTTTAAACTTCAGTCTGAAGAAAATATTCACTTCAAAAGGGTTTAATGTTTGGTTATCAAGTCAATATTCCTCTTCAGATGTCAATATTGCATTGCAATTTTGTGTTTTTCTTTTAATCATAAAAGTAGATCACATTGTAGGAAAGGTCAACGAGTGATCTTTATAAAATAGAATAATTTCCTGTTAATATTTGAATATAATTTTTAACCATATTTCTTGATATATCTAATTTTTTTTAGCTTTGTGTTCAACTATCAATAAGTAGCCATTAAAATATGGATTAACAATTATGAATTTCTAGTTTAAAAGGAATTGAACTAAAATAAACTTGGCTGCTCAAAAGTTGATGTGGTGCATTGCTACTGTATAGAGATTTTTTTCGTCATAATGCAACAAATATATATAATTTTCTTTTTCATATGAAAATTACTTTTGAGGTATGCTTATTGGCATTAAATATCTTTAATATAGCTGCTGTAAATTCTAGTTTAATTTTGATTTGTGCAACATTTTCTAATTTTATAAAATCCTGTTTATAAAAAAGATTTTTTGCAATTTTATCAAATTAAAATCTGTTAATATATTCTTGAACAAAGTTTCACGTGTTTTGCTTAAAACTTTCAGATCTTTCAAAAACCTAATATTCAATTTTTGTAGTGGGTTTGGATAGACCTTTCTCTTTTTTATGCATCAAATAATTATTTGATTTATCAACAGTTTAAATTTATTTGTAAAAGACATTGTGATTTCAGCTTAATTTTCCTAAGGTGTTTTCCAAAATAATTTTTCTTGTATTTGTATAACTTCTACATTGTTTTGAAAAAAAAAAAAAAAATTTAATTAATTTTGAGAAGCTTCTATTTTTTAAATAATTTTAATATGTAATTTAGAAATTAATAAAACTAATTCATAAGCTGAAATTATGCTTTCTTTAAAATATATTTCTCTTCCCTGTTTAATTAGCTCAAGCAAAATAACAACATTCCATGAGAAAAAAAATTAAAATTATAAATTGTGAAGAATTCTCATTTACTACTACAATGTAGAGTCATTTCATTGAGAACTATTTTTGTACTTTTTAACTATAATGAAATAAAAAATATTTACACAATTTAATGCTTTTGAAATTAATCTTTAATTTCACTGGAGAATATTTTTGAAAAAAGTTTTAGGTGTCTTGCTTTTTACAATTAGTCTTACCTAATTTTATAACGCTGGGTTCAGAAATGCCCTCAGAAATTTTCTATCACATCAAATTTTTGTTAAACAGGAATTCATATTTTTACCAAAAAATGTCAATTTTTCCATTAAATGCAATGCTGGAATAAGAAACCAATGCAAACCAAATAGTACTTTTTATTGTTTAACAAATATATTACACAAAATGTTTAATTATGCATCTTAGAAAAGATATTTCTATCAAACTGGAGTTTCAGCTACTCAAGGAATGAACTTTCTCTTTGCTACTTTATGTGAATAAATTGCATCATGACAGTCTCTTCGCAGTGACCAGCAGTAGACAGCACCATAATGGTGTTCCACCAGTCTTGATACCTAGTCTCCATGTTTTTGATGTCTTGGTAGAATCTTTTTCCTTACTCATTACTTATTGTACTATGATTTTCAAGGAAGTAGACCAGATGACTATGTAGGAAGTGCACATTTACACTTGTGTTGCAGCTCAGTGCTTGAAAACTGGTTAATATGATTTGCATAAGTTCTTAATAATTTGATGGCTTTTGGTTTCCCTGGAAATTAAGCATGACTGCAGCAAAAGCATTCCATGTTTCTTTTTCAGTGCCATACATAGTTTCCAAAAATAGCTCGTCCTGCAATAGCCACCTAATATGTGGCCCATCAAACAAACCATTCTTAATTTTCTCACAAGACAAAACTGAAAACTTTCTGCTTAAGTATCTCAAGCAGTCACTGTCTGATTGCTTCAACACATGTTTTACACACTATATGGGGTGCCCAAGTTTTGTCTTGTCACCCATCTTCATGCTGAAGTAAGTATGGTAAGCTTTCTTCACAAAAATCTGTGATTTTGTTTCACTGCCTAGGTGTAACATCCACAAATATAGCAGAAGATATCAGGGCTGTTTTTACATTTTCTTCTCTCACAACTGGCCTTATTTCTGAAATACAAAACATATTCAAGCTAATTGTCACCTGGGAAAAGCATTTTCAGAATTGTCAACTGTTATAAAGTAAGCAGATGCAGATTTGTGATGATAAAGTTCCAAAAAGAGCATACATACCATGAAATTCTTTTCACAGTTCTTTGACCATGCTTGATGAAAAGTGACCCATGTGAATTCACAATTAAAATATTAAGGGCACATTCAAAATACTAATCTTTATAAGAAACAAAAGTTCAATAAAACATATCTCATTTAATTTGCAATGACAGTCACACTAAATCAAGTAGAGTGTGAGCATATCTGCAGACAAATTCCACAGATATGCGACATGTATGATGTCAAGGGCCACAAAAATATGTTGTTTCTTAACATCTAATTGTATAAAGGACATTTCTGTCATCATTGTGATGTTTGAAACTGGTTAGACTGAAAACAGTGAAAATTGCTCAAGTTTGATACTTTATATTTACTAAAGATATTTAAATCATGGCTTTTGTCTTCACTTTTGTAGTTGCATTTATTTTAAATGACATTGCAAAACTATGTTCTCAAGCTTATGTCAAGCACCATACATGGGTTTGCATTTGATGAATTCAAATCTATCTTTAAAAATGGTGATAATACCAGAAATGTTGGAAAATGGACATTTGAGTTTGTGAAAAATCTTGACATGACAGAGCAAAATGGATTTCCTTTTTGAATTCAGCACCCCAGAATTAGTAGGGAGCATGTCTCCAACATTAGACAACAAGAACCCTGTTCCCCAGTGTTTTAGCACTGTATTATTTTTTTATCAACTGGTTTTAAGAAAAGTATATTATTATCAAACTGTATGAATAATGCTTAGATCTAGTGTCAATGTTCGATGTTTCTATTAGACAGAGCTGTGATTTCCAAATACTGGATATTTGGGCTTAATTTGAAAGTTTGCAGAAAAAGAAAAGAAAAAAAATCCCATTCAAAAATAAAAGTATTTAAAAAAAACAAAATGTATCAACTAGATAATGGTTGGGGGATAACAGTTTACTCAAAGTAGCCACCCTAGCTTCCACCACAGCCTTGAGATGGCTCCGGAACTTGGCACATGCATTCCTCAGAGTCCTTGGGAAGATCTGTGAACACCTCCTTGATTTTGGCCAACAGCTCAGCCTTGGTGCTGCAGGCAAAGTGGTTGGTGAATTTCTTAACCACACTTCACACAGTAATCCATGGAATTACAATTGGGAGAATTAGAAGGCCGTAAATTGGGGCTGGTGAATCATAAACATTTTCCAACAACCACCTCTAACTCTTTCTGGAGACATGGCAAGGAGACAAATCCTGCTACTACACATATGGCCTTCTAGCAGCAACCCTCCCCACCCAGTGTTTGACCACAGTCTCCAGCAGCTTCACATAGCCATCTGAATTGAGGCTAAGGCCCTGTTCAAAGATGTGGGGTGACATGACATAACAATCACTGGAGAAACACCAAAAGACCATCACCATTTGAAGGAACTTGGATTTCATGATATGTAGGACATCACATGGCTTGTAGGCAAGCTACCTGCTGTTCTGAGTGTTTTGCAACTGGTCCTAGTAGAGGTTCTTTTCATCTGAGAGGAACCAGATCATCCCTTGTTCAGCAGGATACCTCAGCTTGTTCAGGAACTTCTTTGATTTCATCAAGCAGCTCTTGGCCTTGGCTGTCAGAATTTGTCCGTTGCATCTCTTGTATAAGTGGTAGCAAAAGCCCTCATTCGGGGTCAGCTTTGTGGTAGCAACTCCAACACCTATCTCTCTTGCCAAAGCCCAGATTCCTTTGCTTGGATCTTCCATTGCCTTGTTGGATGAATTCCGGTGTGCAGATGCAGTTAGAATGTCTGTTGTATCCCTTCCTGCTGGCTACAACTTTGTAGTCTCCATTGCAGTTGTCCATGTCACATCTTATAGCCTTTAGAGTGTTCACAGAGCATTGAGCAGCTGCCATGATGTTGACATTTTGATGCCCAGCAAGAATCATCATAATACAGGCAACTGTTTTCAATATTCAGATGGCTTCCAGTCCTTCATGTCAGTTAACTTTTCCTCAATTACAGTTTTAATCTTTATGCTTTCCAATGCCACTGACAGTTCACCAATACATGAAGCTGTTCCCGAAAAAAAAAAGATATAAAATAAATCCTCAAATTTAGCCTGAACACTCTGTATGTTCAATGTGTTGGTCTCTTGGTATTTTTTGACATCACTTTCTTACACTATAGAATTATCAAAACATTGATTATTGAAAATAGTAACTCAGGAATACCTTCAATGTTCTCTTAAGGATTCAGAAGTGGTATCTATCACTTAGGAACCATTCAACTATTGTGGATATTTTAAATTACTGCTGAAAAGCCAATGTTCATTAAAACAAATTAGACAGCAAGAGCATATGTACTGTTGCTTGATGTGTTACAAATAGCAGCCAAGTCTTCAAGTTACAGAATATCTTTAAAAAAATTGAGGCAAAATGCTGAAAGTAGTCCTAGATATACAAAATCAATGTGCATGGTTAGAATAGTCTTGATCTAGGTATATTTGCTCAGGACTGACCAGGGGCTATGCTTCAAAGTAGAGGTGACATTTACCCTCAGAAATCTTTTATTATCTGTTGTAAATATTATTAAGTGTGACAGGCAACCATATTGTTTTGATATTTTAGTTTATATTGAGAACATTATGTCTTTGAATTTTTAGATTTGATTAGCCATCATTGCAATCATAAATTAATAAATGTGAGTCAAGTTTACTATAACCACCACAGAACCCAGTCTTTGTTGCAGTGTGGTAGCTTGTATGCTCATGGAGTAACAGCTCCTAGTAGGGCTTCCCATTTTGGACAGGTCAAAGTATAGAGGCCAAATTAATACATAGACCACTTCTTTCATGAAATAAAAATGGGTTTGTGTTGGTCCAATATCTCTACCTAAAAAAAAGGTAAAAGCATTGATGACAAGTTAAACCCAACAAGACCTGGGAGAAGTACCTTTGACTTGCCATGTTCGAATTTGTAAATATAAAAAATATCTATATTTATAAATCTGAACCTGGCCAGAACTAATGCGAGAGATAACAAAAGTTGTTCCCCCTGATCTGTATATTTATTTGTTTATTCCAAAATCTCGCAGTCTTGTAGTTTCCTTGTATTCTCATCCAAAATGGAGATGAGTACCAATGTTCCATGCAGCGGGCTTGATAATCACTAAGAATTCTCAGCATGAAACCAATGGTAGCCTTGATAACCCACAAAGTATATATATATTTCATTACATTACAGCTTATCTTCAGATCAAACCAAAGAAACTAAGTTTTCATTGAATTTTTAGTTGTTGATAGTCTCTGTTGGTAACAACTTCTGTCAGAAGTGTTAAGTTCTACTCCATCACACCTACCACCCTGTGACAGACTATTTTGAGTATAAATGTTTGCTAAGAGAGATCCTCGGTGATGGTGTGAGCTTGCATTTGAGGGATCTACATGCATGTTTAGCATGGGTGGGGCACAATAATGTTTCTTTGTCCTGTTGTTCATGAAGAAAAGATTGGCATATTCCTACTGGAGTCTGTATTCATGGTTTCAGTGGAAATTTTGCATGAGGTATTTAACCCTTTCGTTAGTATACTTCTGTTGAGATGCTCTGTGTTTCTTTCAATTAATTTAAATATAACAAAGAATCTAGTAAAATAACTTAGTTATCATTAAGCTAGTGTTAGGAACATAAATTGTGACTAAGGTTTGGTGGAATATTTAAATTAAGAACTTTTGAAAACAAGACATTCGTACTATAGAGCCTGAGGCAGTTTCAGCTGGGTTGGTATCAAAAGGGTTAAGTTGCAGCATGTGGATGATACTTGGACACAGTGTGTAAAGGAGGACTATAAAGTGATATCATCTGTAGAAGATTGGGTGGTGTTAGATGTGATGGTATATAAGTTGTTGATGTATAAGAGGAAAAGTGTTGGGGTACATCATTGCTGATAGAGTGTGGGTCACAGAGAGCTCCATCAGTACATGCTATGATGGTGTGATCTGATAGAAAACTACCAAGAGATGAGAGATTGATGGAGGTTATAGGCAGATTCTGAATGCTAGATATAGTCAAATGCTTTGGTGTTATCAAATGAAACAATACTGCCTCCACCAAAATTTCTCATGGGTGAGAACATACTGTTGAATGATGTACAAAAATAGGTCACCAGTAGAGATCTAGCATTGAGAGCTGTCCCGGTAGTTATTGAGGAAGGATCAAGTTTTGAGGTATTGGAAATGTTAATAGGTTTTAAACACCCTGTGAGATGTTGAATGTGAGGTTTTAGAAATCATGATATATTGCTGTAGACAGAGAAAGAGTGAAGAGATTGGGAAGATAGAGGTAGCTCTAGTGCTCATTGGTAGAGAACAACTGAAGGAAAATTGGCAAAGCTTGTTGAAGCAACTGTAATTTTGTACTGTTGTCATGTTTTTATACATGGTGGTGAAACTGGGGTGTGCTGTATGGAAGTGGGATGCAAAATCAAAAACAAATATGGAAACTTCCTCTATGGTAGTACTGCTTACAGAGGCATAATTCTTGAGAAATGGAGAGAAGGAAGACTCAACAAATTTAGTAATGGTCTTTTGGGACATTGAAGAAGAATTATATTGATTAATCTATAAATTCAGAAAAATATTTGGTAATAATTTTAGAGTGTTTAGTATTATTTTTTGATAAAAAGATAAGTGTAGATGCTGGTGTACCACCAGTTCATAACTCTTCTCTAAGAGCGTGGTTCAAATGGCTAAGATAAGCAATGATTTTAGTACAATAATTACAACCACAGTCCTATTTATGAAAGTAATCACAAAACACTTTTGGTTACATAGTTATGTAGCAAAAATATGCGTAAGTCAAGCCAATTGATGAGCCTTTACATGGCCACTCAACTATTAGAAATAGCAGCCAGATCTCCCTCAAACCTCAATATCTTAAAATGTGTTACAAAGAACTTCACAATACCCATGATTATTTTAGAAAAATGCAAAGGTTTTCTTTTCCTTTTACAGTTTTCATAGTGGAATTGAAATCTCAGCTCAACCTGCTAGAAATAGCAGTCAGATCTCTCCCTAATCTTAGCATACATCATCATTGTTTAGCGTCCATTTTCCATGCTGGCATGGGTTGGACGGTTTGACTGGAGACTGGCAAGCCAGGAGGCCACACCAGGCTCCAGTCTGATCTGGCACTGTTTCTACAGCTGGATGCACCTTCCTAATGCCAACCACTCCAAGAGTGTAGTGGGTGCTTTTTACGTGCCACTGGCATGGGAGCCAGTCAGGCAGCACTGGCATCAGTCACATTCGGATGGTGCTTTTTATGTGCCACCGGCACAGGAGCCAGTTGGAGGAGGGGAGGGGCTGGCATCGACCATGTTGAGATGGTGCTTTTTACATGCCACCAGTACAGGAGCCAGTTGGGGCAGAGGGACTGGCATCGACCACGTTTGGATGGTGCTTTTAATGTGCCACTGGCACAGGAAGCTAGTTAGGCAGCTCTGGCAGCTGCCCATGCATGAATGAATGGTGCTTATCGCATGCCACCAGCACTGGTAATGGTCACAAGTACAATTTCCATTTGATTGTGATTTGATTTGGTTAACTTGACTCAACATGACCATACCAGTACAGTTGTCTCTCTTTCACACCACATCTGATGCTTCTTATGTCCAACATTTCTCTCAGGGCGCTTACACTCTGTCATGTGTGTAGACTGACATCAAACATCCAGCGGATCATACTAGCTTCATTTCTTTCAAGCCTACGCAAGTCTTCGGCAGTCATGGCCCATGTTTCACTGCCATGAAGCATGGCAGTTCGCACACATGCATTGTACAATTTACCTTTCACTCTGAGCGAGAGGCCCTTTGACACCAGTAGAGGTAGGAGCTTTCTGAACTTTGCCCAAGGTATTCTCATTCTAGTGGCAACACTCTCTGAGCACCCCCCCCCCC
>NC_068984.1:57920458-57923584 GCF_001194135.2 Octopus bimaculoides
ATTTAATCGATGATTGAAAACATTAAATGAATTTGAAAGAAACCGCTCTCCTCAGAGCGTCTCACCATATAGATTTCCAACATAAAGAATAAACCATTTTTAGCAGTTATAGTAAATATATATATCAGTACTAGAATGCAAAATATCTATAGTGTTTCATTATGTGATATTACTGGCAGAATACTTGTAAACAATATGCTGCATAAAATCTTGTAAATAAAAATTATACCTTGATTACAACTATTTTCCTTTGCTACTCTCTAAATTATTGTAGGCTTAAATAGGTATGCAGTATTCTCTGAATTCATTCTGCCACAAATATAACATAAGGATAACAATGTAATTATGTAGGTTTCTAGTACTGATATAAATCTACTATATATGCTAAAAATGGTTTATCCTTTATGTTGGAAATCTATATGATCATCTGCTCTGAGGAGAGTGGTTTCTTTGAAATTTATGCAATATTTTCATTGATCAATTAAATGGAGCCATTTGAAATGGCCATAATGGATCGGACGCATGTACGTTCGAATTCCGCTCAAACAGACGTACGTGCAGATGGCGGCCGAACGGACGCACGTACGTTCGAATTCTGCTCGAACGGACGTATATGAAGAAAGAGGCCGAACAGACGCACGTCCGTTCGAATTTGGCTCGAACGGGCGTATATGAAGAAAGAGGCCGAACGGACGCACGTCCGTTCGAATTTCGCTGCAACGGACGTACGTTTGAATTCCTCTAAAACGGACGTACGTGCAGAGGGAGGCCAAACGGATGCCCTTACGTTCGAATTCCGCTCGAACGGACGTACTTGCAGAGCGAGGCCGAACGGACGCACGTACGTTCGAATTCGGCTTGAACGGAGGCACGTGCAGAGGAATGCCGAACGGATGCACGTACGTTCCAATTTTGCTGCAACGGACGTACGTTCGAATTCCGCTCAAACGGACGTACGTGCAGAGGGAGGCCGAACGGATGCCCTTACGTTCGAATTCCGCTCGAACGGACGTACTTGCAGAGGGAGGCCAAACGGACACACGTACGTTCGAATTCTGATCGAACGGACATACGTGCAAAGAAAGGCCGAACGGACGCACGTACGTTCGAATTCCGCTCGTACGGACGTCCGTGCAGATGGAGGCCGAAAAGACGGACGTACATTCGAATTCTGCTCGAATGGACGTACGTGCAGAGGGAGGCCGAACGGACGCCCTTACGTTCGAATTCCGCTCGAACGGACGTACGTGCAGAGGGAGGCCGAACGGACGCACGTACGTTCAAATTCCGCTCAAACGGACGTACGTGCAGAGGGAGGCCGAACGGACGCACGTACTTTCGAATTCGGCTCAAACGGACGTACGTGCAGAGGGAGGCCGAACTGGCTTGGTGCCTCAGTTTAAGTACCTAATTCAGCTGAATCTTAATTATATATATATATATATATATATATATATATATATATATATATGGTACATATAACAATGTAAACTCTGGCTGAATCTACTACTTTATCTTATTCATTAGATTTAATTATTTGAACTGTATATATTATAATCTATATTTTTAAGTATTTGCATTGAAAACAAAAATGCATTTGTGAATTAATGAAACTTTATTACAAAGTCAGACTGAAAAGTTATACTATAAAAATAGAGTAAATTTTGTTCAAACAAAACAACTTGATTCTGGAAGCTTACATCATTTCAATTAAAGTAGATAATTGGAAGAAAAAAACCCAAAGTTTTTAAATTTTTTAATAGCCAGATGGTTTGTGTTGATTTGCTATATCATCCATTCATATAATCACTGGACCCACAAACTCCAGAAGTTCTATGAACACATTAGTTGCTATCATATTTACTGTTTGAATATCTCAAGTTGTTGGTGAAGTGAATATTAGATGATGTATAATTCAAATAATTTAGTCTAATCAACAACATTAGCTTATGTTTGTGCCCAGCACATAAAGGATACTTTTTAAAATGATATGTTTGTTATTGGAATTTTCTTTGTTCGAGAACCTTGCTTACAAACACTTTAATTCTTATATGCAGGGCTTGTTCCAAATACCTAATAAATACAAATTCTTTCTACTTTTAACCATAAAATGATTTGATACATAATGCTTTACCTCAAGAACAGAAGGAAAAATAAAACTTCAACATCAACTGATGCAATAAAATAATTTATAAGCAATTCTAATTTGGAATGAAAAATATCAAGAATCACTAATAATTATTTTAAAGAATGTTTTGGAGATTTAAAAAAAAATCCAGTAGAATGGCAAAATTGATTATAATTTATTAAAATTACACTGCTGTTATTTAAACTTCCAATTTCTATCACAGTTTTGAAACTGGATTTTTAATCTTCAAATTCCCTAGTTTCATTGCTAGGGCAACTTTTCCAGATACTTTCAGCTTACCACTCATGAAAGCCTTGAAAAGAAAAGGGGAAATGACATATAAAAGACAGGAAATTATAGAGAGATGGAGTTACAATGAAAAACTCTATTACTATAAATATGAAAGCAGAATTATTTCAGGATTAATGCTTAAGTAGCATTCAATGGTATAAAAGAAATTTGTGCTTGTTTGTGTATAATAACAAAGATTATGAAACCATTTTCTATGGAACTTCATAAATTGAACAATTAAGATAATTTGTTAATAAGAGAATATGGTATTTTTCATTAAACTAGTGTTTTACAAAAAAAACATTATTTATTCTTTTTCTTAGACAAATAAAGAAAAATATTTCCTTTCATTCTCAAACTGTTTGAGAATTTCTTGAAGGTGTTTTATGAAAACACTATACACAAAAAGGCAGTTATATGAGCTAATGAGGAAACCTCTACATGGTCACTTAACTGGCATTAAACCTGCTAGAAATAACGACCAAATCTTCCTTAGATCATTCCCTTCTGTATAGGATAGTCTCAGATACACTATAGTTGATTTTGTTACGTCATTAAATTGAATGCAGCATCAATGAAACCGGAATTGTTGATTGCATTTTTACAACTTAATATAAATGTATTTTGTCTATGTCCTCCTATTATTATTATTATTATTATTATTATTATTATTATTATTATTATTATTATTATTATTATTATTATTA
>NC_068984.1:57923886-57941984 GCF_001194135.2 Octopus bimaculoides
TATTATTATTATTATTATTATTATTATTATTATTATTATTATTATTATTATTATTATTACTGATTTACCAAGATGGTGAGCTGGCAGAATCATTAGCACACTGGGCAAAATGCTTGAGCAGTATTTCATCCAACTATGTTCTGAGTTCAAATGCTGCCAGGGTTGATAAATTAAGTACCAGTGAAATACTGGAATCGATGTAATTGACTAGCCCCCTCCCCACAAATTTCAGGCCTTGTGCTTTTATCATCAAAACAGCATTCACTGAAGTTTCTTTCATTGGAAAAAATATGCATCCATTGTGTTCTCACCTCATGCCTCACAGATCAAGTTGCAGGCTTATTGCTGGCTATACTGGCATAGGGTGGAGTCTGCAATATATTTTTCAAACAGATTCTTCATCCTAAGATCTGAATGCATCCCTTGTTAACCTGCATGACAGACGATGCAGTATGGTTATCTTTTGAACCCTTTCCACATTGCACTTTCAAGCTGGTATTTGTACTGGACCCACGGATAAAGACCAATAAACAAGAGTTTATTGGTCAAAAAATAATAAACCGTAATAACTGCTTCAAAATTTTAGCACAAAGCCAGACATTTGAGTGGAGGGGGTTAGTTGATTACACCAACTCCACTACTTGACTAGTACTTTATTTTATCAACCAGGAAAGGATGAAAGATAAAGTTGACCTTGGTAGGATTTGAACTCAGAATGTAAATAGTTGGAAGAAATACAGTTAAGCATTTTGTCTGGTGTGCTAACAATTCTACCAGCATTCTGCCTTTAATAAACTATAATAACGGGTAAGTGTCTTCTATTATAGTCAGGGGCTATAATAAAAAAAAACACTTGCCCAAGATGCCTTACAGTGGGACTAAGCCAGAAAAAAGTGGCTGGTAAGTGAACTTCTTAACCACAGAGCTATAAATAAATATACATATAGGCAAAATGACCAATGCTGGTGGAGTGCGAAAATCTCTTTCAAGTGTTGGGCCTCACAGACGCAATGACTAATGACCAAAACCTTTGGCATTATGTTGTGCTTGAGAAGAAGACCCATCAAGCCAAGTAAAATCAGTCATGGCTGATACTGGTGTCATGCAAATGGCACCCATTACATTCTCAGAGTGGTTGGCATTAGGAAGGGCATCCAACCATAGAAACCATGCCAAATTAGACTTGAGTCTGGTGCAGCCTTCCAGCTTGCCAGTCTTGGTCAAACCGTCCAACCCATACCAGTAAGGACAATGGACGTTAAATGATGATTTTATATATATATATATATCCATTTGTGTGTGTGTGTGTGTGTATATATCATCATTAAATGTCTGCCTTCCATGCAAGCATGGGTTGGACAGTTTGACAGGAGCCAGCCAGGTAGAAGACTACTCCAGGTTACTGTGTCTGTTTTGGCAAGGTTTTTACAGCTGGATGCCCTTTCTAACACCAACCACTCCACAGAGTGGACTGAGTGCTTTTTACTTGACACCAGCACAAGCGAGGTCAGTTTTGGCATGGTTTTTATAACTGTATATTTTTTACATGGCACCAGTACCAACAGGGTCACCAAGCAACTTGCAAGACAAGGAATTTTGAGATGGGGAAGGGGCATCGGAGGAGAGTATCTTGTGTCAGATGATGAAAGGTTAGAGTGTGAGAGAGAGAGACAGAAACAGGTGTCTTGCTATAGAGGATGGGGCATTGGAGCAGGGGATCTTGTGTCAGATGATGAATTAGAACCAGCTTTAGTGTTGTAAACATTATTAATCACACATATTCAAGGCAAGTGCTTTGCTTTTCACTGGTAGACTGTGATTAAGCATGGTGGGGATGACGCCCAAAGCACCAGATGCTAAAACAACTGAAAGTCATAGACTTTTATAGTCTATCAACATCACGAACATACAGTGATGGACTGATGATTCAGTTCACTTCCAATTTGGTTCAGGTATATGATATACATGTGTGTGTGTGTATTTGCCCATGTATCTCTGACCTCTCTGCGAGACTATATATCTGCATAATTCTTTTTCTTTTTATTTCATTCTTGCATAAGTGCATACATACATCTCCAAACTTTTTCTTACATTTGGACAGCTCTTTCCATAGGCATCAGCATTAACTTTTTCATCTGTATGTTCTGAAAATGTAATTTTCCCAAATAATGTGCACTTCATATTAAAGGCTGTGATGAAACTATAGGATGTTACCGAATCTAACAGTCCAGGGACTCAACTAACAGTCTACCACATAGCAGAAACAGCTCTAAGCTAATGAAGTTCATTACACAAACCTTTGTTTTTTCTTCAGTGACATCTCTTTGTTTATATATCATCATCGTTCAACGTCCGCTTTCCATGCTAGCAAGGGTTGGACGATTTGACTGAGGACTGGTGAACCAGATGGCTACACCAGGCTCCAATCTGATTTGGTAGAGTTTCTACAGCTGGATGCCCTTCCTAATGCCAACCACTCCGAGAGTGTAGTGGGTGCTTTTATGTGCCACTGGCATGAAGGCCAGTCAGGCGATACTGGCAACAGCCATGCTCAAAATGGTGTATTTTATGTGCCACCAGTACAGGAGCCAGTCCAGGGGCACTGGTAACAATCTCGCTCGAATGACTTTTCACGTGCCACCGGCACGAAAGACTGATAGTAGAAATTATCAAAGTACTTTAACTCACCTGCTGTGGGTTAAGTTTTCCAGACATCAAGAGTGGGAAATTTTCATCAGATACTTTAATTGTACAATCAGCTTTCTCTGAAATTAACAGACAAAATATTTAGAAGTGATGTTATTTTCAAGTTATTTTAATAATAAAACAAAAGAAAAAAAAAATTAAACCCATTCACTTTATTTAACCTTTGGTTGAGTTTGTCATTTCCCCATCATATTCACTTCTTTCCCCTGATTGAATTTGAGGGACTTAACATGAGCTTTGTATCTTCTTATTCCATTCTAACATAGGTTGTTTATTTCTAAGTTATTGCATCCTGTGTGTTTACAGCTGTATGCTTTTCCTTATGAACTGACTTGAGAAAGAAGAGCAATATGCATTGTTTGAAAGCAGAATACAAAGAATTTATATGGATTTGAATTCGACAATTTGGCCAGCATTTTAGCAACAAAACCATAGAATATCAACCAGCTTTTAATTATGCTCAAAATACTGCCTTTAGTCCCCCACTGTTCAATACATTTAGTAATAGTTAATCTATTCCTCCTTCATTTTAATGAGCTGCTCTTGTTCTTGCTCAAAAGAAATCTATTTTATGCTTTTGGAAAAAAAAAGAAAAGAAAAGAGTTATTGAACAATGTACTAGCTTCAAATTGCAAAATTGTTACAACAGACACACAAGCTAAAACTTCCCAATGTTTCATTTTTGTCTAATGTTTCAAGCATGCACAAAATTGTACAGAAATAGCAGATGTAAAAAATACCAGACCATCACTAGAAAACCTGATATGCTGGAAACAACTTGTAAATGACATTATTTCTGAAGAAACTTCTCCGCTTTCTAAAAAGCCAAAAGTGAAACATTGGGAGTTTGTAGCTTTTTGAGTTGATGGGTGGATGTTTGGTAAGGAGATTTTAGTGTTTCTTTAAGGAAAGAGGAAGAAGAAATTTGTTAAAGATTTGTACTATTTTTTTCATTGTAGATTACAAAGAAAAAGATTTGTAAAAAAGTAAAAATGAAGAAGTTAGGGTGGGGAGGGAGGAAATTAGAATATTGAGAACATGTTTTTTGGGCGAAATCCTAATCTCCTGTATCGAAAACAGGAATTGGAAGAAATTTATGAAAAATATAAGGAGGGAGGGGTACAAATGTCACCTTGGACATGCTAGAAACAACAAGTAAAGGACAGGATTTCTGAGAGAACTTCCTTTTAAGTTCATATCAAAGATCAGGTTTTTAAATATGCTCATCACAAATACAAATTACAGAATAGATAAAAGTCATTTCAATTGGATTTGAGCTGTAATTTTGCACATGCACACAACAAAAAATAACACGATTCGTACAGAAGTTTTACCTAGAGTGTATGTGTGTGCCAAAGGAAGTTATTTTATGGCATTCTTTCATTTGAAGCACCAAAGTTGTCAATGTGATCATATGGGATCATATGACTGTTTGTTAAAATTTTAAAAATTTCTTTATGCTTTGAAGAGAGCAGAAATAGAAAGTGAAAAGGTGACACTGGCTTTGAAATGAGAGCAGAAAGTGAAAGAGAGGAGAAAGTGAAAGATATATGCAAATGTATATGAAATGGATGTGTGTGTGTGTGAGAGAGAGAGGGAGTGAAGGTGTGTGTTGTCATGTATGTATTTTTTTGCATGTGTGTGTAAGTGGCACTCAGTCACTCTCTCTCACACGCATCTTTCATATACACGTACATAAATATATATGCATACATCTTTTTTGTATGTGTGCATGTGAGAGAGCAAGTGAGTGACTGTATTTATTCATAACATAAGGAGAAATGGATGTCTTTTAATGAAATTATTTTGGTTGTGGCTTATTTTAATGCAATATTTATGTGTACACTTTCATGTTTGTCTGAGTAGAATTCTGTGCATGTATGAAACATTAGATGAAAGTGAAACATTAGAAGCAAATCGAAATATTGCCTCAAAATGACCTCAAAATTGTGGAACCCAACCTCGTTTCTGAGGTTATTTTAGTAGTAAAAGAGAGTTGTTGTGCCAAAAACATAGTGTATTTGGTAGCCTTTATATTGGGTCATCCCATAAATAATGCATTTTTAAAATACTTCTTTTATTTTTCAAAATTAAGATAAACAAATTTCTTTTTTTTTTAAAACAGAGGTTCTCAAACTTTTTGGGCCACCACCCACCTCATGGCCACATAATACCCTCAGTGCTCCCACTTCTTTCTTTATTATAGTACAGATGTGACTAATTTGGAGAAACATTACTTTCATTATTCACATATCGTCACTCATGTAATGCAACACTTTGTAAGTTTGGTTCAAATTGAATGTGTGAAACTATTTTCTCTTTCTAATGAAACCTGGTCATTGTAGAGCAGTGTCTTTCAAATAATTAAAGCTGGTTGTTGAGATAATGTAGAAAATATGTAAATGAAAATAAAGTTTATTTGGTAGCCAAAAGATTATTGAATCTTTTGATACCCCATGTCAAAATCAGCAACTTAGTTTTTAAATGCATAAGGAATATATGTGCGTGCAAGCACACGCACACACAAACTCTCTTTTATATATATATATTATAGATATAGATAGATTATAATAAATAATGCACAATAAATACACTTACTATACACTTCCTTTATAATACAATATTCTTATTAAAAGATGACCATAAATAAAATATACAAGTTACACATGCATTTCCCATGCTACCATGAGTTTGTGTGTGTGGGTTTCACATGCTGTTTTTCCATGTGGCTAGGATACTTAATGTTTGGATAGTTTTCCTTAGAGTTTACAAGGTTAAAAGTATGAAATAAGAAAGAATTTATCTTACAGCATTGTACTTAAGAATCAACATTATTCTTTGATCAATAATTACACATATATTGCAAGTAGTTTCATATTATTATTTCTTACAGCAATTTATTAGAATTTATGTGAGAATATGAAAGTATATACAAGATTTTCTTTAGAACTCAATATTTCATACAACTTAATTTTGCAGGAATTAGAAATGTTATAGAAAGCAAAGGGAAAAATAAAGATACTAACTATCTAATCCATAACCAATTTCTCCAGTGCCACTCTTCAAATCTACAATCCATTTTCCAGTGGTATTACCTGGACCATTGGTTATTTCAAAACAGTAGATTCCTTGAATTTTTTTCACCATTGCACCACCATCCTATATAAAATAATAAACTCAGATAAAAATTCTAGATTTAAAACAAAAAGTATTCTATAAAATATTGGGTCATCCCACAAATAATGCATTTTTTAAATACTTCTTTTATTTTTCAAAATTAAGATAAACAAAATTATTTTTTAATCTAAAATATACTCTCCTTCATTTTCTACAATGCTCTTCCATCTATTTGGTAGACCTGCAAAGCCTCTCTTCTAAAATTCACTTGCCTGTGATGAAAAATATTTATCAACTACTGTTCTGACCTTGTCTCTAGAATTCATATTTTTTCCATCCAAATGATTTTGAAGACTGTGGAATAAATGATAATCAGATGGGGCAATGTTCGGCAAATATAGTGGGTGGAGCACTGTTTCCCATTCAAACTGCTTCAGCCTTTTGGAATGTTATCCTCACTGTATGTGGCTGAGCATTATCCTGATGGACGAACACCTTTCATCTTGAAAGCAAAGGTGGTCATTTTCCTTCTTGTACTGACTTAATCTGCTCAAGCTGCTTGCAGTGGATCTCCTTTGTTATTGTTTGGTTTGGGTTTAAAAGTTCAAAGTAGACTAAACCTTTCATATCCCACCAAACAGATAACAACACCTTATGTGTGTGGAGACCTTCTTTAGCTTGGAGTACCGGTGTATCTCCTTTGCCTAGCCACTGTCTTCAGTGCTTGACATTTTTATAGAGAACCCATTTCTCATCACCAGTCACTATACGGTCCCAAAAAGGTTCATTCATGAGACATGACAGCAAAGAAGAGCACACATTCACTCTCTGCATGTGATTAGACTCGGAAAGTTTGTGAGGAACCCATTGACTCAATTTGCTGACTTTTCCGATGTCATGCAGGTGTTGATGAATGGTTCAATGACCAAATCTAAGCTTCTCTGCTAGTTCCTCAACAATTACAATGGGATTTTGTTCCACTAGGGTTTGCAGGATGTCCTCATTAAGCTCTACAAATCTTCCAGGATGAGGCTCATTTTCTAGGCTGTAGTTTTCGGCTCAGAATTTCTGGAACCACCATTGGCACTGGCTTACATTTATTGTCTGATCCTCATATACTGCATTAATATTCCTTGCACTTTCTATTGCATTGTTGCCTTTATTGAACTCATAAAGCAAAATATGCCGAATATGCTTCTTTGTGACTTCCATTATAGCTTTGAAAAAATAACTCTTAAAATCGAACTGCACTCTTCAAAACTTGCACTAAGAATAAGGACAAGGTAAAATTACTACCTGTTTTTATAGCAAGTTGATGCAGGTAGTTTATCATGTGCCCCTTTGACTTTTAGTTCATGCAATTGAAAAAAAACCCCACTTTATTTATGGGATGATCCAATATAATCTAATCAGTATTTTGAAGTACTATAAAATGACTATAAAATGCCCTTGCCTATGCGACACACCCCCAACATACATGGTTCAAATCGGAAATTTTATCATTGACCTGGCCATAAGTCACAGTGACATTTTTGATGTTGGAGAGCAAAGTTCAATTGGGAATTGTGACAACATAGTTGTTGTTCGGTAACTGAGCTTTCAGTAAGCTGAAGATGACTTACAACAATTGTTATCCCATTAAGTCCATGCATTTTAGAAACCGTTGTTTATAATGTAAAATTTTATCCTTTTCGGTTATTCCAAGTGTCAAAACTTCAGATGTGGCATGTACCTAGAAAATATCTGAAGATTTTTTTTTTATAGGATGCGCTTATAAGTTGCACCCCCAACTTGAGGTAAAAATTTAAAAGAAAAAAAATGCAACTTAAAGCTGAGTATATATGGTAATATAAACTTTAAATTTACCAAAAACTGACTGAGTAACATATTTAAAATAATTAAAGCTTTCATGCATTTAAAACATAGACTCTGGTAACATAACTGAGAGAGAGAGAGAGAGAGAGAGAGACAGAGTGTCTACATGATATCTAACTGTAAAGGTGAGACTGTGTCATTGGCTTCTTTCAAACTACCCTGACTAGAATAAAAATAATGTTTATCACAGTTAACATTCCATTATTGCTTTAGTACAACAAACTTAATAATATCTTACAGTTTCAAGCTGCTGTTTAATCAATTCAAACACGGGATAGGATTTGAAATCCTGTTCTGTTGCAGAACTGACATTAGACATGCTCAAAGTGGATTGCCTACAAAAACACAAATAGAATTTCATTTTAATATATAATTGTTTTTGCAATTTCAATAGTAATAGTACCTTGTTTCTAAATCATTTCATGATATGAAGTATAGCTTATTTTGGTGTGCAATTAATGTAAATTACTTTAAAAGGTATTTAGAGTGAAAATATTAAAACAAAAAGAAGCATATTATAAGTGTTTGTAAATTATTTCAGTCCCACTATTTGGCATCTTGGGCAAGTGTCTTGCATTATCGCATTTTAAATTATTGTATGTACAATCAATTATACTAATTCTCAAAATATGATAATTACCTTTGAGCTTCTGAAGGGAATCCAAGTTTATAAGCAGCTACAATTGAAGCACCACCTAAGCCAATATTTTGCTGTAGAGCTAGTTTTGCATTTGGAACTTGACGTTTCTGAGCCAAACCACGTAGTTGCCAGCAGAGTTCACAACACTGAGCTAATCCTGTTAAATGAAAATAGTTGCAATAACAAATTACAAATTGATGTGAAAGTATTTATTCCGATATAATTCTTTCTAATTGTGGCACAAGGCCAGAAATATTAAGGAGGAAAGGGAAGTCAGATTGGGGAAGTTACATTGATCCCAGCGCTCAACTGGTACTTTTTTTTCTTCATCAAACTCAAAATGATGAAAGGCAAAGTCAACCACTATAGTATTTAATAACAATTCCACCAGCTTGAAGCCTTATTTATTTCAATGTAGTAAGAATCTATATTAAGTGAAGAACATGGAAAATGTTTCAATCATTTGACCCTTTTGCATTCAGATTTCTCTGTCAAATGTAATACTTATTTATTCACATTGTTTTGCATTAATCATATATTACCTTGTTGCTCTGAGATTTTGATGATGTGATTGATTATCTTTAGAATAACATTGTAGCATAGGTGTGAGAGGCAAAATTTTGCTGATCTGAACATAAAACAAGTAAAATATTAGGCCAGATATGGCCAGTTTAAATACAAAAGGGTTAAACAATTAATTATGTTCAGTTCTTACCTGTAGCACCTAAAGGATGTCCTTTAGAAATCAAACCACCACTAGGATTCACCACAAATTTTCCTCCAAAAGTATTATCACCATTATCTATAAATTCACCAGCTTTGCCTAAAAAAAAAAAAATTACAAGACAAACAAACTACAGCATCAATACATAGAAAGTAAACAATTTTGATGGTAATCATAGATTTACCATGTGCATTCTAGTTTTACAATAGGTACACCATGTCCTTGCAAGAGGCAACAGAAAGGGCATCCAGCTGTAAAACACTGCCTCAAAAAGAAAAAAATCCAACCCATGCAAGCATGGAAAAGTAGATGTAACATGCTGGGGATGCTACTGCTGTTGGTGATGATAATAATTATCACAGACTGTGTTTCTTTTTTTTTTAAAGTAAACAGGAAAATGTGAGGAGACTGAAATTCAAACCTGCTTTAGAAAAATGGCTAAATAAGATATTTCTACCTTATATACTTGGTGAAAATTTAGTCAATGAATCTTTTATGTTTTCTTCATTTCAGTCACAAGACTTGCAGCCATGCTGAAGTACTGTCTCAAAGGTTTTAGTCAAACAAATTAATCCCAATACATTTTTTAAAATCCTGATGCTTATACTATTGATTGCTTTTTGATGTACTCTTAAGTTACAGGAAGATACACAAACACACATATAACAGGCTTCTTTCAGTTTCCATTTACAAAATCCACTCACAAAGTGCTGCACTGTGGGACTGAACTTAAGACTACATGGTTGGGAAGCAAGTTTCTTAACCACACAAGCATGCCTACACCTATGAATGTAATTATCACTATCATTTAAGGCAGTGGTTCAAACTTTTTTGGGCTGCCCCCTTGACATCCAGGCCACATTCCTAGCCACCCACCCCAGCTAACCATCACAAGCATAGACCTCTTTCTGAAGCAAATTCAAAGCAACTGTATTTCACAAATAAGACTTAACTCAATGAACCCATTATTTTGTTGTTTCTACATGAATCGCCACCCCATTATCACCCCAATTTTTACAGGATTCGCTACCCCATTATTGTCCCACTTTTCTTCAATTCACCCTTAGAACTTTCCATCGCCCCAGTGGGGACAATATCTCTCACTTTGGGAACCATTGAGATAAGGCATCAAGCTAGCAGAATCATTAGCATGCAGGGTGAAATGCTTAGCAGTATTTTGTCTGCCTTCATGTTCTGAGTTCAAATTCTGCCAAGATTGACTTTGCCTTTCATCCTTTCAGAGTCAATAAGTCTATTCATTTAAATATTTGGATCAAGTTTTTGATATGAGGACAACTCATGAATGATGCCCACCTCACATCAGTCTTGGATATCCTGCAAAAGGTCAAGGTGCTTCCCTTTACCCTCTAAGCCAGTGCTTTTCAATCACCTATGAACCTCTTTGATTACTATATTATTCTGGTGAATCCCCATAGCCATTCAGTGTTTAAAAACTATTTTTATAGGTACTTTCGATATTCTTATTTTGTCTCTCACTCATTCTCTTGCAGAGATTTGTAATAACACTCTCTGAGAGAATGTTTCTGTGACCAGAAACATGTTAAACTATGTAAAACATTAGAGAAAGAAACCAAGCTGTTTCTTGCAGTCAATATATCTAAAGCAAATTTTTTTATACACCCTTTAAATACAATTATAGATTCCCTAATTTACTACTTTGTTTGCATGGACTCCACCAAATCTTATGTGAACCCCCAAGGGTCATATGAACTATGGTGGAGAACCATTGCTCTAAGCCATAAAAAGAAAAGAGAAAAAAATGATGAGCCTTTGTAGTTATCAAATTTCCTTAGAGTTCATCATCATCGTTTAATGTCCATCTTCCGTGCATGCATGAGTAGCATGGCTCACAGAAGCTGGCCAGTTAGAAAAACTACTCTATGCTACTGTGTCTGTTTTTGTAGGATTTTTATGGCTAGATGTCCTTCCTAACACCAACCACTCTGTAGAGTGGACTCAGTGCTTTTACGTGGCACTAGCACAGGTGAGGTTAATTTTAACATGATTTTTACAGCCGGATGTCCTTCCAAATGCCAACCACTTTACAGTGTGGACTGAATGCTTTTTATGTGGTACCAGCACTGGCAGGGTCACTGTGTAACTTGCAAGACAAGGAATTATGAGAGGGGCACGGGAATTTGAGGAGGGGTACTCGTGTCAGAGGATGAAAGTTTAGAGGGTGACAAAGAGACAGAGGCAGAAACAGGTGTCTTGCTATAACGGAGGGGGTACTCGACGAGATAATCCAGTATCAGGTGATGAAAGGTTAGAGTGTGACAGAGAAATATTATACAAGGAATATTAAAAAAGGCGATTGCAACCTCAATGTTGGATTAAAGTAATCTTAACTCTTTGAATGCAAAATTAAATTCCATGTGACTGAGACCTTTGGAAATGTGCTGTGCGTGAGAAGACCCGGCAAGCCAAGTAAGATCGTTGCCAGTGCCCCTGGACTGGCTCTTGTGCGGGTGGCACATGAGATGCACCATTTTGAGCGTGGCCGTTGCCAGTATCGCCTGACTGGCTCCCGTAGGATTTTCGAGTGAGATCGTTGCCAGTGCCCCTGGACTGACTTGTGCGGGTGGCACATAAAAGACACCATTTCGAGCGTGGCCGTTTTCGTGCGGGTGACACGTAAAAGCACCCACTACACTCTCTGAGTGGTTGGCGTTAGGAAGGGCATCCAGCTGTAGAAACTCTGCCAAATTAGATTGGAGCCTGGTGTTGCCATCCGGTTTCACCAGTCCTCAGTCAAATCGTCCAACCCATGCTAGCATGGAAAGCGGACGTTAAACGATGATGATGATGATGATGATGATGATTCCTAGTAATGATGATAAAGATCTACCAAAAAATAGATTTGGTATTTTCTGCTTCTATAAACTTAACGTATCTCATCAATAAATAGTTTCAAACATGACATTCTTCAACAATATATACCAAAGATTGGTATACAAAACTGCCTCCCCCAGTTGAAGGTAATGAAATTTTGAGTGGATATATCTGATTTCTGCACTAAAAGGATTATGGTATGGGAGCTTCATTAAGGAAATCATTTCGATTTTTAAAATTTTACATGAGCTGAGGTCAAACTGGTGAAAGCCAGGTTGGTTTTTACCTTTCAAATTTTATCATTTATTGAATTTAGTATAAAAGGATTGATTATAATTAGTTGGGTAAAGTAAATTATATAAACAGAAAGAAAATTGACAGAAATATGTGAATGATATAGGATTGTTTTATGAAATATCTAAGCTGAGAACTATATCTCTTGTACTTCTTTCAGTCATCAGACTGTGGTCATGCTGGAGCACCTCCTTGAATTTTTGATCGAATGAATCAACCTCAGTACTTATTTGTTTATTTTTTGAAACCTAGTACTTATTCTATGTCACTTTTGCTGAACTGTTAGGTTACAGGGACATAAACACACCAACACCAGTTGTAAAATAGTGGTGGGAGACAAACACACACACACACACACATACGATGGACTTCTTTCTGTTTCTGTCTTCCAAGTCCACTCACAAGGCTTTGGTCAGCCCAAGGCTATAGTAGAAGACACTTGCCCATGGTGCCATGCAGTGGGACTGAAACCAGAACCACGTGGTTGGGAAGCAAGCTTCTTACCATACAGTCACAGATTTAAGCTGCAACTTGATTATCAAAATTTATTTCCTATAGGTGATTAAAAGAATAAGGAAAGGGGTTGGATTCAGAATATTAAAAGAAATTATGTCATGAAAAAATGTAATAGATAACGGCTATAATTGAATTTTACTAAGAGATTATACTGATAATACTTATATAACCCAATGTCTTTCAGTTTATCACTTGACTGTTTATTTCAAACTGATATGTCTAATAACTTATATTTAGTGAAGTGTGAGATACTTCAAACACACATTTTGACCTAATATGTTTCAGTCATGCAGATAACCTCAACTTGTTTTTTTTTAAAGTTAATAAAAGAAAAAAAAGGAAATTTGTTCTAGTTTTAGTAAATCATCAGTCATTAGGAAAATTCTGTCTTTCAGTGGAACAAATTTCAAAGGCTTTGAAAAGAAGCAGAGAAGATAGCATATTTTGTAAATGAATGTGTTTTATGTTTCAAATTCTGAGTTATTTACTTTTGCTGTGTATAACTTATGTTTATCTTAATGTTCTTGTCAATTATCCAATATTTTGAATCTTCTCTAATAAATCTTTGTTAATATTATATTTAGTAGATGATAAAATCAAGAAAATAATGATAAACATAAGTGCAGGCATGGCTGTGTGGTAAGAAGCTTGCTTCTCAACCACATGGTTTCAGGTTTAGTCCCACTGCGTGGCACGTTGTGCAAGCGTCTTCTACCAAAGCCTTGTGAGCAAATTTGAAGACAGAAACTGAAAGAAGCTTGTGTGTGTGTGTGTGTGTGTGTGTGTGTGTGTGAACGCATGTGTGTTTATGTTCCCATAACTGAGCAGTTCAGCAAAAAGAGTAGAATAAGTAACCAGCTTAATTTGTTTAATTAAAATTCTTCGAGACAGTGCCCCAGCAAGGCCGCAGTCTAAAGACAAACAAATAAAAGATTTAAAATTTTATTCATCATTGTTTATGTTTATTAATAAAAGGCTTTGTTCTATAAAATCTAAGCATTTCGACAGGGATTTTCCCAATTTTGTTATCACCATGGCTTTGGAAGTGATCTGAAGAAACTTTTCATGAAAAAACTTTTGAAAATTTATGATTTTTTTTCTCACTCCACCCTCTGGACCAATGTTTTTTACACTACACATGTAGAAACAGTGGGGAAAGCCTTTTCAGTAACAAAAAAAAGAGAAAAATATTTGAAAATATTCCCAGATGAAAAGATATGTGATTTTAAGAGAGAGTTAGCTGTTGTTTCTAGCATAACCTGCGACTACCTGGTACCTTCCTCATCTTCCCACCCCAGTAGCATCAAGCAAGTGTGTGTGTGCATGTTAATAAGTAAACATATTTACTAACAGAAAAGTATGCTATTTTCTCCATTTTGATTGGGATTCTTTGGAATGTTATTCACCACACACTTCAAAATGATGAGTGACGGAAGATTTTATGGAAAAATTTTTCTTGAAAATGTAAGATTTTTCAACCCCACCACCCCAGACCCTAGTGACAGGTGCGTAAGTGCGTATTACATATTATTTTTGCAATACGCACTTAAAGACGATGGGGAAAGCCTGTTTTGAAACATCACACCACACTCCACCCTTATGACAGTGACATTTATTTTCCTTTAATTATTTTCAACAATAACCCTCCTACTTGTACAAAGATACACACACAGAATAAGCAGAAAGAAATGTGAAAAAAAAAAAAATCCAAATTATTATATTATTGACAACATCGGTTTCAAATTTTGGCACAAGCCCAGTATTTCAGGGGGGGGGGGGTCGATCACATCAACCCCAGTATTCAATTAGTACTTAGTTGGGTAAGTCAACCTCAGCAGTATTTGAACTCAGAATGTGAAGAAGAATGAAATGCTGCTAAGCATTTTACCTGGCGTGCCAACAGTCCCACCAGCTAGCTGCCTTATATTATCAATGTTACTTGAAGGCAGTGAACTGGGAGAATCATTACTGCACTGGGCAAAATGTTTAGTGGCATTTTGTTTGTCTTTATGTTCCGAGTTCAAATTCCAGACCTGCCTTTCAGCCTTTCGGGGTCAATAAAATAAATACCAGTTGAATAATGGGGTTGATGTAATTAACTTACCCCCACCCCCAAAATGCTGGCCTTGTACCAAAATTTGAAAGCAATATTACTTGAAATTACAAACAAAATACAAACTCTAGCAATAAAAATATTTTAAGACTAGCAATAAAGATATTTTAAGTCAAACAAAACAAATTATAAATCTAATACTTAGTATGTTTAAAGGAAGTAAAAATAGTGTTCATTTGATAAACTTACCGAATAGTTGCTATGTTTTACCTCAGTTAGTTTTCAATGTAAAAAGAATACAAGTAAAAGCTAGAAGTGTAGCAGAAAAATTACTAAATAAATAGCTTAAGAAACAATTGTCCCAGATGTTACTAAAAGTATACTATGCTCTAAATACATATATGCTAACAAAACATATATGTCTAAAGGTCAAAGTAATAATTAATTTTCTTTTCTACATTCACTGATAAAATATAAAAAGCAAGTAAAGGCAGCAGTAGTAACTCCAGTTTTCAATTTAATATCTATTTGTTATATCTACAGGTTGTTCTATTTATATGTTCTATATATAACACGTGCATTAGGAATAAGGGTGCTAGTCTCATGATCACAAGGTTATGGGTTTGATTCCTGGATCAAGCAGTGCATTGTGTCCTTGAGTAAGATACAAGCATCTCCTGCATTAAAACTGCCTCAGGTTACAGGATTTCGTGCTTATGGAAATTGTAAAGTATGATCATTAATTTTGGGACATGGTCTCTTATGGAAATTCAAAAACTACACTTTCTTCTTAGCTCAATGGCCACTTGTATTTTAGTTAAGATCAAAGTATATAGTCGACGATTTGAAAAACTATCATCACATTAGACACATACATATAATGTACATAAATGTGAGTATACACCTGGTAGTTCGCTGGTAAAGCACATTCACTGTCTCAGTGTTCGTTGAGCATTTGACTGATAAAAGAAATGGAATATGGAAGACACAAGAATCTTTATTGATCACTACAACTGTTTTGACCCATCTTGTGGATGGGGTACTGAACATCCGATTTAATTGTATCCCTCAGGTGATTTCAATAGGTATCTTGTTAAAATAAACTATTTTGCAAGATTTCTTCTTGGTCTTCGTATATAGAAGTGGCAATTTAAGGTATACAGCTTTATTCTTCTAAAGATCCATAACAAATATCAGATACAAAAAGAAACAAATACACAATACAGCAATGGTCGAAAAAATTGTAGTGATCAATAACGATTCTTGTATCTTCCATTTCTCTCATTAATCATATATATACTAGCATACTCATACTGAGAAAAATGCAGACAGTTTTACCAGCAATAGAAAATAGCATAAAAACACTATGAGGTAAACTATTCATAATTGTTCGCAATCTAGTAAATAGATGTACATACCCAGAATTGAAGCACTTGAAGAATAAGATTTAATGTCTTGGTTGAAAATATTACACACACATGTATGTTTGTGTATATACAAACACACAAAAACATGTATGTACATATAAATATATACACATATATATGTATATGTGTACATAAAAATACATAAAAACATACATATATAAACACACACAAACGTGCATACATACGCACACACGTCTATTTATCTATCTATATGGATATATATATACCACCATGAAGTATACATACATATACATTTATATATATATCTACACATATATATACATATTTTATAGACAATCTCTCTCACTTTATATATATATATAAGTCCTAATAAGTAGGAAGGTAGACAAGACACAAACCCCTTCTGCTCGATCTGCAGAAAAGGCGTAGGTAGAAACTCCATAAGATGTACCGAGTGTAAGCTATGGACACATAAGAGGTGCAGCAATATTGAGGAAGGCTAACTAGCAATATAGTTTTTGTATGTGGCAGATGCTCAGGAGCAATAAACACTGAGAATGTGCAGAAAACAACCTTTGCCACAGTCCAGGGAGAAAAACTAGAAGTAGTTGATAGCTTCTGCTACCTAGTTTGTAGCAGGGGAGGGTGCGCTGAAAGTGTAGCTGCTAGAATAAGAATAGCCTGGGCAAAGTTTAGAGAGCTCTTACCTCTGCTGGTGACAAAGGGCCTTTCACTCAGAGTAAAAGGCAGACTGTATGACGCATGTGTACGAACAGCCATACTACATGGCAGTGAAACATGGGCCGTGACTGCTGAGGACATGCGTAAGCTTGCAAGAAACGAAGCCAGTATGCTCCAATGGATGTGTAATGTCAGTGTGCATACTTGACAGAGTGTAAGTACCTTGAGAGAAAAGTTGGACCTAAGAAGCATCAGTTGTGGTGTGCAAGAGAGACGACTGTGCTGGTATGAACATGTGACAAGAATGGATGAGGATAGCTGTGTGAAAAAGTGCCACATTCTAGCAGTTGAGGGAACCTGTGGAAGAGGTAGACCTAGGAAGACCTGGGACGCGGTGGTGAAGCACGACCTTTGAACTTTAAGCCTCACCGAGGCAATGACTAGTGACCGGGACCTTTGGAAATATGCAGTATGTGAGAAGACTCAGCAAGCCAAGTGAGAGCATAAGCTGTGACCTCTGCCAGAAGTGTGGCCAGCTCACTTATTCGTATCTTTACTTCATTGGACACTAAACTCTGCTTGCGAAGACATGTTGAGGCAAGTAAAATTTGAAATCTGAAATCAAACCGAATCTGACGACTGGCACCTATGCCAACCTCTCCTTCATTGGACACTAAACTCTGCTTGCAAAGACCTGTTGGGGCAAGTCATTATAGTACTCGGAGTTTCAAATATCAGAGTGAAGAGCTATGATACATTCTCGTCGACTATTAATGGCAACAGACACAATGAAAAATTGTTAAATAAAAGGGAAGTAAACTCTAATAGATGGAAAAAGAAAAAAAATACACGGAATGATATTTTCACAATACACAGACATAAACCTCCTGCATTCACACAAACATGTACACGTACAAACACACACGTGTATATATATATATATATATATATATATATATATATATATATATATATATATATATATATATATATATATATATATATGTATACATGCATACATATATATATATATATATATATTTATTTATGTACGCAACCTCATCCTCATATACACACAGTTGTTTACATGCAGACACGTAACATAATACATTTATATGTATAAATATATATGTGTATACATACATACACACACACACACACATATATATATATATATATATATATATATATACACACACTAGCAGAGATACCTGGCCTTGCTCGGGATTAAAATGACAGATTTTTATTGCT
>NC_068984.1:57941994-57942551 GCF_001194135.2 Octopus bimaculoides
GCAGAGATACCTGGCCTTGCTCGGGATTAAAATGACAGATTTTTATTGCTTTACTTGTTTCAGTCATGTGATTGCGGCCATGGTGGAGCACTGCCGTTGGTCGAAGAAATCAACCACAGGATTTGTTCTTTGTAAGCCCAGTACTCATTCTGTCAGTGTCTTTTACCAAACTGCTAAGTTACGGGAATGACACTGGTGATATGAAATTAAAGCACTTTACTTGTACTAACAGCAGCATTCACCCAGGGTGAATTGGGCTGGCTCTGACCAATGAGTTCACCCCGCCCCCACAAATGCTGACCACATCCAATGCTCAGCCACAGTTGAGGTTGTAATGGATACCCACTTCCAGTTCCACAACTGAAGACCATAGACATGAGGATCCGATCATGCTGCCAGATTACAGTTAAGTTCACTGTCATCATTTCATCACAGGAGAGTTCATTGCCATCAATTCACTGTGAAGAAAGTTCACTGTGATAAAAGTTCACTGTGATAAAGGTTCACCGCAATGAAAGTTTACTGAGAAAATATTAAGTTAGACACTATTTTATTGC
>NC_068984.1:57942561-57951939 GCF_001194135.2 Octopus bimaculoides
GAGAGAGAGAGAAATTAAAGTTGAAAAATTATGTCAAAAAAATTTGTATGGTGAACTTTCCCTGCAGTAAATTGATGATGGTGAATTTAGTGGACATGGTGCCACCATGTCCTTTACCATTGCCAGCCACATCTTCAGTTGTCCTCAAGCTCATTTGCGCCAGCCTGAAAGGGGGATGCTGGGTTGACTACCTTGCGAATGAATCCACCTGGAGACTGAAGTTATGTGAGTAGAGCATGTTGCAGAGAGTAGATACAGCAGCATTGTTGTATTTTGAGGTTTGATATGAAGTCCAATGGGAGAACATGAAGAATTCGATATAGGTAATAGTGGTCGATGACTGAGTTTTTGCAGATCTTCAGCTCTCATTGGCCAGGACTCAAGCCCAAAAGAAGGATGGTCTGGATGAGCTCTTGGAAGCTATGTACTTTAGTTTGAATCCCGATCTTCAGTCATGACCAAAGACAGCTCTGGAGATGACAGAATGCAAGAAGTGTGATGTTGATTGTAAGTCAGTATCATCCTTCCCCTGCCTGGTTGCCATGAATGTTGATCTGAGGTATTTGAAGTGGTCGACTTTTTCGAGGACCTCACCACTGAGAACAATTGGCACCTTTTCCACAGAGGGGATCACAGCCACTAGAATTTTGTCTTTGGACACGTCTTCATGCCAATCTTGAGAGCCTAGGAGTTGAGGTTGTCGATACCTGTTTGGAGGTCAGCATAATTATCCCTAAAGATTGCTATATCATTAGTGTAGTCAAGGTCAGAGAGGACAAAATATGCTTTCACAGTAACACCAGGAATTTCTGCCAATTTCATGATCCAGTAGATGGTATTGTTAAACAGGGTTGAAGATAATGTACAAACACGTGAGACCCTGGAACAGACATCTAAAAATGGTGATTTTCATCCACATGTTGGGATCTTTGCTTGTCTTTCAGCAGATTCAGAAGTTTTGGTGGAAAACCAACTGTAGCCATTACTTCGCACAAAGCATATTCGTCAACTGAGTCAAATGCTGCCACAGAATCAACGAAGTAGATGATGGTTGGCTGTTGATAACATCAATGATGCTCCAGAGTTTTTCTCAGCATGAAGATTTGATCTGCACAGCCATGGCCAGGATGAAAGCTGGACTGGTTAGGATGGGTGTGCTGGTCTCACTTAAGCTGGAATCTGAGTAACAGGACTGGGGTAAATACAGCTGTGATGACAATCAGATTGATTATCTCTGTAGTTTCCACAGTAGCATCTGTCTCCTTTCTTGAAGAATGGAGAAAGAACTGCACCTTTCCAATCTTGGGAAGATTGTATAAGTCCTAGAATGCATGATTATTTGTTGCAGCCACAGAATGAGGACTTCTTAGTAGTGCTTGAAGATCTCCACTAGTACACCATCTTTACCAGCAACCTTGTTGTTTTTCAAGCTTGCAATCACAGCACACAGTTTCTTAATGGTCGGTGCTTCTGTTCAGCCATTGTACATTGTTGTGGAGGACTGATCAGTCAGCTGCCCAACAAGAGGTAGTGTCGTGTTTGACTGTTAAGGTCTAAGATCACTTCACCTTGCTTGTTGAGGATTGCTTTACTGGTTGAAACACGAAACTTAGTGATTAAATTGAGCTGCTATCAGCTCGGTCAGGTTTCACAAATCGCCAACTGAGACAGCTCACTTCATATCCGTAACAACTAAGTGCCAGAAAGAATTCTGGTCCTTCTACACAGAGCAAGCAGTCAGTCTTATGAGGTGGCAGTAAACCTCAGAACTATTGTTGCAAACCTACTTGGTTTTTTCCATCAGTTCTGTTGTAGCACTCAAGAACCAGTCTTTACAGCAGTATCTTGTGGCATCAAGATGTTTCTTAGCTGTTTCCTTGATGTTGTGTTTGAACGATTCCCACATGTTCTCTATTGGTATTTCCACATTGTGGAAAGATTCTAGTCCATCAAAACAATTTTTTAGGTCAAGCAGATGTTAGCAGTGTTCTGACACTTCAGTTTGGAAATGTTGTACCTGAATGGTCAATCCAATGACTTGTTAGCTTTCAGGTGAATCCTAAATGCTGCATGCACCAAGACATGATCAGAGCCATTTTCATTTCCAGTTTCAGCACTGCAATATGATCAAGTCAAGAACACTGCTAGTCCAACGCAACTTGACCAGGACATAGTCAATCTGGTTTGCGTTACACCATCGTTTCAGTACCAGGTAACCAAATAATGCATGGGATGTTGGAAGCATATGTTTGTAACATATGTTGTAAGCATATGTTTGGATGCTGTGAAGCTGACAAGGGGATCACTGTTTGCACAGTGATCTCCTACTGCACATACGCCCAGAATGCCATGAGCGCTCTGATTACCTTCTCCCATATGGGCATTCCAATCACCTATGACAAGAAGGTCACGCGAAGGAGCACTGTCAAAGGCTTCTTGGAGACAGTTGTAAAAGTTGTTCTTTATCTGAACATCAGTGTCTAGGGTGGATGCATACACTGCCAACATGGTGATATTGTAGATCGATCCTTTAAGGAGGGTGTGGGTGAGGCATGGAAAGACTGGCTCCTAAGCAATGAGAGCTCTGTTGGCTTAGTCACTGAGGACAAAAGTCACACTACAGTGACCAGAATTCTTCTTCACTCCACTATGGTCTCTATCAGATAAGCACGTGATGTCTATGTTGTATTAGTGTAGACCTCATCATCAGCGTTTAGGTTTTGATAGGAGTCAATGTCCTAATATTCCAGCAGACAAGGCAATGCTTCTTCCTGCAACCACTACTTGTGTATCACTCCAAAAATCCAAGAGTTTTCAAGGATTACACAATGGATGACTAAAAGCCTTTTCAAATAGTGGTTTGCAAACACTTTTTGTCCTACAGTAGAAAGTTACCGTGCCAGACATAATGTTTCCAACGAAGCACTGCTTCTTTTAAATAATGCACCGAGTCACCCAGAGAACTCAAATGACCTTTTTGAAAATGTGAGAGTAGAATATATCCCCAAGAATACAATTTCATTGGTCCAGTCAATGGATTAAGATATGGCAGCTAACTTCAAAATATGTTATATGAGAAGAACTTTCAAATAACTTATGAAAGCAATTGACAGGGAGGATAAACCTACAGCTAGAGATTTCTAGAAAAAAAATTCAACATCATGGATGCTGTGGATGACATAGTTGAGTCATGAGATAAAGAGAAACCTTCAACTTTGAATAGCACTTAGGAAAATATGTGGCCACACTGTATTTGTGACATTACAAGTTTTCCTCAAGGAGAAAGTACACATTAAATTTGGAAAGATATTGTGACACCTGCAAAGGATGCAGTATTTGAAGAAGTCATAGAGAAGAATGTGATTGAGTTGTAAGTGTCCCAAAGAATAAGTTTATCTAATGAGGAGCTGATACTATCAGAAAAAAAACAACAAAAAAACAAATGAGACAACAGAAGTTCTACCTACACCACTTAAACTGACAACAAAAATTATTGCTAAAGAATTGGCACTTATAGAGGCAAGTCTACAGGTTTTTGCTGATAATGGTCCTAATCGTAAATGTAACATGAAAATTAGAAGTGGAGTTTAAATGTACTCTTACGATATTATAACTCCTATTAATTCCCTGACATATTCCTCTTGAAATGTTTTAGTGCTCTGAATCTATATTGTATTGTCTATGTTTAGAAATATCTATTTTCATGTATAAAAGTGATTGTGTTGCTTGTTCTCTGTTGTTTTATTGTACTATTTTTTGAAAAAAGTTTGTAGGAATACAATCTCACTTGACAACATGAAAATCAATAGGAAAATTCATTTTGCATTATGGGATTTCACATTACAGCTAGATTTTCAGGAACACATTATTTCCATAAAGTGAGGGATTCCTGTATTTCATTTAACATTGCTCCAGGCTACTCAGCTTAAGTACCAGTTGAGTATTGGTACAGCTATCTCTCTCTCTTTCTTTGTCACTCTCTTCCTCCAGCTGTTACATACTTGATATCCCACTGGCTCAAGGGTAGGAGGTACTGAAAGGGTAGTCGAACATATATTGTTCATGACTACATCAACTTGTAGAACGATCAGCAAAAAACATAGTGTGTGCTGCTAAGTCATACTAGAAAGCAGGCAGGCAGCACATTATGTCTAATTTATCTCTGTGCATTGTGATGAGAAAGGGTGATTTATGTTGACAGGAGCCAACACAAGAAAGTAGTCTTGTTGGATAAGATATTGGGCAACCTGCTTATAGTTTGTGAGATCACATCTACAGCAAGTGCTTTGTAATGTTTTTGAACAAAATGCTTTGTTTTTGATTGTATGTTCATCAAGATTTTGGGTATAGGTATCTGATGAACTGGATACACTGGTATCTTATCATTATTTACATTTACCCCAATGCCAGGAAAGTGGAGCCACATCCTCAAAAATCTCTTGGACATATGAAACATTTACATTTTTAAGAGGATAGTCATTATAATTTTTAAGTTAATTAATCAGCAAGAATGTGAATGGAATTGAAAGCTGAAACAGTGTATGTTGTGTTGAGATGTGAGGTTGCGACTATCATTAGTCTCTACTTGCTCTCATAGCACAACAATATTAACCTCTTCAAATTTTAATTTACATTTATAATAAAAAAAATTTTTTTTTTTAAAACTGAAAAACTGGTATTTTAGGCTTATGTTGCGTCAAAGACAAGCTTTACTCAAAAGATTATATATTTCCCATATCATGACAACCAAACATATGACATTTTCTGCTTGTATTGATCCACCATTCTCTGATCTAGTCTCTGCTCTTTCTGACACTATCTGTAGGTCTTTTTAACTCAGCAAATATGCATTAGATAAGATATTTATAGCACCTTAATTTCAACTCCTCATTTTAAATCTTTTGGACTCATTATCTCTCTAGCTCACATTGTGAAACAAATAGGTCATATTTAACTCAACCCCTTCCAGTCATTGTAGGTTGTTCATGTCTTATCACCATACAGCATCACACATACCATTCTGATGAAGAAGGCAGTTCCATAAACATCTACCATTCATTTCATATCGTAGACATACTAATGCTAGTTGAGAACAGTATCTTGACAGGTCAATTTCAAACACTGCACTAATTGCAACCCTACCTCCAAGCCAACACTTGTAATTACTTAGCCTGCTAGCAAGAGTAGACATACCTTTCTGAAACTGTTACATATCATATTAGAAAGGGACAAATATATCTTAGAAGTCAATTATGAAACTAGGCTCCAAAAGGCAAGATGATCAAAACTGGAATGCTGGCCATGGCATTGGAAAAGTTGACAAAAATTATCACATTGCCAACAATCTAGATATCAATCCATCATCTTTCTAACCAGGAACCCTCAAAGGAGATAGAATACAACTAATCAGCATGTTCAACAACACAAACATACCATAAAAGAAAAGAAAATTACAAGTTACACTACATGTAAAAGACAGAATAAGAGAAACGAACAAAAAATAAAGCTAAATACACATTAACACACAAGCAAGCAGCCCATTTTGACCAATACACCAGCAGGACAATTGTTTTCAAGCAATGTAATATCAAATCCAATATGGATCAAGCCAGCCCTGACTGAACTCCAATCTTTCCATAACAAATCATAAGATAAACTGTAAAACAAATGTTCCACAAAAGAACTAAAAATACCTATTCAAAATTTGATCAATACTTTGTTGCAGGAAAATGTTTTTAAAAAATATCAATTTCTTAAAATGTTAGGTGGTGCTCCAGCATGACCACAGTCTCATGAATGAAAAGGGTAAAAGGATAGTTACAAGCCAAGGTACTTCTGATAAAAATATACTTACATTAACCACCATGATTGTATATTAGACAAAGTAGTAGTCATTATTAAATCAAGCAATTTGGTCATAATATTCATGAACTTCATGAGTAAAATAACAAAAGGAATAAATGAAAAAGAAATATTTGATCATGTGATTTTTTTTTTTTTTTTGCTTCAATGCTTCCATATAACTTTATTCTAATCTCCCACTCTCAAAGAATAAGGTAGGGCTATAAAGGTACCTAATCACTTGAATTGATTCATTTTATTAATGAAAACAAAGTCAATCCAGCAGAATTTGAACACAATAAAATAATCTCTTTTTACTTATCAATCTTTCATTCTTTATCATAAAAACTTAGAAAGGAAAAAAAAAAAAAGCTGCAAAACCAATAGTCGTCCCATAAGTTCCCACTAAAACCAGTAGTGAGATGCACTCCAATTGAAATGAAATAAATACTGAAGAAAAAAATGTTGATCCTTGACTAAATCCATCTTGCAGTTGTAACAAACAATGTAGGTTTTCATGCATCATGATCACAGTAATTTCGATGGGTATAGACTCTTTCTGATCCATTAATACTTTTGATTGAAGGACTTATGAAGCTATTTTCACATTTTTCCCCATACAGCATTTCAATTTATTCTCTTTACCTTGTAACTTGGTCATCCTCATTGTAAGTTTATTTTCTTAGAATGGCACAATTGCCAGATCAATTTCATAAAATATAGCACAAAATTTTCAAAAAATGGTGGATTGTGATAGTCCAAAATGAAAAATTTTTTAAGTAAATTTAAAATATAAAGATTGCCTTTAGACTGATTCTAATTTGCTGATAAATTAATATGACATTCAATAAAATCAAAATTTTAATGCAAAAAGAATTTTATTCTCTTTATTAATTTGGTTTTCATTGTAGATGAATGGGTTATACTCCCGGATGACTTTGTGAGATCTTAGCAGAAAATGTTCTATTTTACAAGTTTCATTTTTAGTCCTAAAACTGACAAAACTAGATCCAACCCCATTCTATTTCTTAGAATGTTTTAAAGAGTAACCTCCACCAAAACTAAACTATTAACCATGCCATTTCCTATTGGCAGCTGTAAACAGTCTATGCATATTCCAAATGCTGGCAATCTAAGTTCATCAGCTGCATTTTAGTGATAGGAATCTTCTCTCTTTTGGCTTTGCTTTGCAAACAAAGATTTACAAGGTGGGTAAAGGATTTTATGTCTGTGAAGTGGAACTTCACAGGTGTAGACATCTACCTGATCAAGCAGACCTTTGGCATATAAGTAGTTTGTTGTTAGACAAGACACAATCCTCAAATCTAGTCAAAATTCTGACCCTTAAATAGGCATTTCTTTGAGTACTAGTAGTTTGCACTACTATTTCTTGATTTCCACCATTTTAGATTGATCAGCCAAAGCTATAGGGTGACCCACAAAGGACAGGTGAAACAAACTCTTGGAGGAAAATTTTTCATCTTGTAAAGGGTTTCAATATTATAATATAATTTTAATGCATCCTGCCATCTAAGGTATATTTTACAGATATTTTTTCTATCTTGTGGTTAAAAGGGGAATTGTTTTCAATCATTTATCACATAATTGATTAATTTACACATTTCCATAGAATAGTTTCTTCACAGTGCTGATCTGTGCAACCAGCTGAAAGTTTCTCTTAACAGACATCGATGCTAGAAGGTAAAAATTTGGATTATATGATTTCATTAATCTGTAGAGAGAATTATTAATGTGACAAAGGTTTGAAGCATTGTCTGTTCCAATAGTAAAACTATTTTTTGTATGCAGTTTCAAATCAGATGCAATTGATGGCAAAAAAATTCTTTTACTAATAAGTTCTAAATGATCAGTTACAGATATCTGCAAGAGAAACTAAACATCTTGCTGACTATAGTTTAATTCTGTCCTTTTACTATGGAAAAACAAATGATTTAATAGTTTGAATCAAATTTATATTGCAGCACTAGTTTCTTCCATGTTTTAGTTAAAAAACCAAGCTTCGTTAAAACATTTATTTTTGAGTTTACATTTCAACCTCACACACTTTACATAAAGCTTTTTTTCCTCAATTTGAAAATTGTGGATCTGTTAGGATTTTTCAGATTTTTTAACATGCTTTAACTAATTTTGATCTTTTTCCATACTAGCATGAGTTAGACAAATACATTATTGAAGCACTGTTTTACAGGTAGGTGCCCTTCTTACCACTAACCCCTACTTGTCTTTCAAGTAGACAATTTGTTGACAAGGCAAATCATAATGTCAGTGCTTTTTAGTTCAGCACTTTTTGAATCAGTACAAATGTAAAGAAACACATAGATGTACATGTACACATATATATACATGTATATATATATATGATCCCAAAAAATGAAGAACAAACACAAAAACAACAACATGAGGACGTGGTACATGTAAAGTATTAGCAGATGCTCAGGGAAGGAAAGAAAGGTGGTTTTACGTCTTGAGCAAAGCTCTTCTTCAGAAACAGGAGACAGAGACAGAGGAAAGTCCAATAGAAAAGGAAGATGGAGGGAAAACAAAATCACCAATGATTCACATGTGGTTACATTTTGAAATGGATATATATATATATATATATATATATATATATATATATATATATATATATATATATATATATGATGTTAACGTTAAATTCAACTTATGATGAAAGTAAGAGATGTATTGAAAGATACAGAAACAATTTATTCTCAAACGATTGAATGCTAATAAAATAGTGTGAACAGGAAAAATTATCCATACATTGCAGAAAAATACGTTACCGGCCAGCCATGAGACTCGAACTCACATCCCTGTGATTATGCGTCAAGTGCTTTACCATTAAGCTTAACTGCCCAGTAACAAATTCTTCTACAATTTTAGAATTTATAAATTTAGCGTTATAAGATGCTAACATTAAATTCAACTTATGATGAATGTAAACGAAGTTTGCTTGAGAAGCATTGAGATGTATTGAAAGATACAGAAATAATTTATTCTCAAACGCGTGATAATGCTAATAAAATAGCACGAACAGGATAAATTATTCTAAAATTGCAGAAGAATTCGTTACTGGGCAGTTTAGCTTAATGGTAAAACACTTGATGCGTAATCACAGGGATGTGAGTTTGAGTCTCATGGCTGGCTGGTGAGGTATTTTTCTGTAATGTATGGATAATTTATCCTGTTCACACTATTTTATTAGCATTATCACGCGTTTGAGAATAAATTATTTCTGTATCTTTCAATACATCTCAACGTTTCTAAAGCAAACTTTGTTTACTTTCATTATAAGTTGAATTTAATGTTAACATCTTATAAAGCTAAATTTATAAATTCTAAAATTGTAGAAGAATTCGTTATTGGGCAGTTTAGCTTAATGGTAAAGCACTTGACGCATAATCACAGGGATGCGAGTTTGAGTCTCATGGCTGGCCGGTAATGTATTTTTCTGTAATGTATGGATAATTTATCCTGTTCACACTATTTTATTAGCATTATCACGCGTTTGAG
>NC_068984.1:57951993-57988282 GCF_001194135.2 Octopus bimaculoides
ATATATATATATATATATATATATACACACAAACAAATTGAAAACTTATCTATCTAGACATACAATGGTCCTAGTTTGCTGTGATCTAACCAACAAACTTCTTGCCACTATATGCCAAGTCTCACTTAAATACCCAGTCACATTCATAACACCTCAAAATATTACAACACCAACTGAAGAATATTTTCCCTTCCAGCCAGTCCAACATGCATAAAAATAATAGCACCACCAATAACATTATTATCTTCAAACACCAGTAGTGGTGGTAAGTGTAGAAAGGCAACCGTTAGATTCCAACCATGTTCAACATGCCCGTCTGTAATATGGTCACTAACTGTACTTAATGGACAAACAGGAACAAAATGGACTGCAGAAGAAACACAATATGCCTAAATTGCTCTACAGCTCTCCATATGAAAACCCATGCACAACAAATGCACAGTGCTGCATTCAAAAACATGGAAGCATGGGATATGCAGAGTAGTAGATTTGAGGATTATGTCTAGTTTAACGATTTGCTTGATCAGGTGGGGGATGTCTATGCCTGTGAAGTTCCACTTCACAGACATAAAATCCTTTACCCACCTTGTAAATCTTTGCTTACAAAGCCAATAGAGAGAGAAGATTAATCTCACTACAATGCTTTGGGTCCTCCAAGTTATTTTGTAGCATTTTCTATTGTATAACTTCTCTTAATGGTAGACTAAAATAAGGATCTGATTACTTACCAATTTCACAAAGACCCAAAGCTTCATAAGTAATTAGTTCATTGGCTGAGAAACAATCATGGAGCTCTATGACATCTATATCTTGAGGATTAATACCTGAATTACAATTGAAAAACAAACAGAGTTATTATATGCAGAAAGAAACTAGTAACAGAGATGTAAAATGACAAACAATAATGATGATGATGATGACATCACAGAAATAAAATGGATAATAACTAAGACTGCTCATACTAGCTGCTCCAGAGGTTATAGAAAAAATTGAATACACGTGTATAAGGGATGACCACTAGGTGGACATCCAATATGCTAGAAAGAGGTCATCAATGACCCAACCGCAAAGAAAGATAATGTTCTCCAGAAAAATTTTGCAAAATGCCAGAACAGGACAAAATGAGAAATATACAGAATAAAGAATTATCTATGGAGTGCAGATTTTCAGATTTTTTTATATGCTAGGCCACTTGGTTTTAAATTGAATTAATATTCAATTTATCACCCTATCTATATAAATAATAATTTAAATAGTTATGTTCTCCAACCGGCAACATATACTGCAGTGAATTATTCTCTGCAGAATTGTTTCCGGAATTTTGCACACCGGAGCTGAGGCATTTTGAAAAGTAGCCCCAATGTAATTGGTAGAACTATATGCAAGTCTTGTTTCATGAAGACAATTCGTGTATAGTTCTGCAAATTATATTGATTCTAGAACGTCTATGCTGATGAGAACACAGATGTTGTTACGTTAGTAAAACGTTAATGTTCAAAACTGCAGTCCATAGATAATTCTTTATTCTGTATATTTCTCATTTTGTCCTGTTCTGGCGTTTTTCAAAATTTTTCTGGAGAACATTATTGTACATAGTATTCTCATAAATATATATCATATATGTTTAATATATATACATGTATGTTTAATGCGTTTGATTCATAAATCAAGCTATATTAAAAAATAATACTGTGTTAGTTATTGATAAGAAACATAATTGTTCTAGTCTTTATTTGAGAGGACATGGCACAGAGAAACATCACTGTGCTGGATTACAAAACAGCAAAAAAAGGGGCAAATTACTCAATTCAGAGGGCAGCTTGCTATTCCTTCTTTGCAAAGTTAGGAAATGGTATAAAAAAGCTGTGTTTAAACACAGTCTAAGCATTTCTGTTGTGAATGCGTACATTCTGTTCAATAAGTACCACACTACGAAAATTCTGTCAGTGAAAACATTATGAGAGGTAATCTTACGGAAGAAACTGAAAAAGGAAGGTACTCTGAAAAGGGGCAAGTGATTCTGTCATATACTTGTAGAATTGGAAGGAAAGTGTAGAGATATAAGAAAATGAATGTCAAAGATGTTATGATATAATTAGTCAAAATGAAGGGAGTGCAGTAACAGCCAAGAAAGTAAGAAGAGTGAAGATTGTGTGTAATAAGTGTGAAAATAAGCCTGTGCTGTGTCTATCATGCTTTGAAAGATTGCACAGTAAGTTAAGCCGTGAAAACACCTATAGTGTCTCAGGAAATGTTTATTTCATTTTTTAGATAGGAAATAAAGTTTTAAGTTTCTGGTCACACTGCATACTTTTTAATTACAAAGAAATTTAGTGCACCTGATCACTGTATACAATAAGTTCAATATATTATATAAATGTAATTGTTTTTTGCCTTTTCACAATATTTCATTATCAGGCTTTAATATTTTAGCAATCATGTTATTTGAATATCCTTGAAACCATGTCAAAGATACAAAATAAAATATTTTCTCAAATCATGAAAATGTACCACCGGTGGTGCATATGGCGGTTGTGTGAAATTTGCTATGAACCACTGGTGGTACATGTGGCAGTTAACGTTAATATTATGTCATTGCATCTACATTTACTAAAAAATATCCAAAACTAAACCCATACATGTATCTTGTAGCTTTTATCGTAGGATATAACTATAATATACTATACAATTTATTGAGAAGAGTAAAGTATTAGTTTAAAAGTAGGATGTCATTCTTGACATTTAATGAAATACATAGAAAACATCATTTGAGTAAAAAAATAAAGCAACAGACCTGTCTTCTGGTAAAGTCTTTCAGCTGCAATTTTGGTTAATTGAAAACCAACCTAAAAATGTTCAATAAAAATGATAAATGTGTAAAAAAAAAAAAAAAAAACCTAAAAAAAAACCTCAACCCCTACTCGAGCAATAATGAAAAAAAAACGAAAAGAAATACAGAGTAGTTATCAAATGTAAAATAAAACAGTGCAAAACTATTTACTAAATACTAGCATTACTGTATTTTGTATTTCTTCTTTATTGCAACTAGAAATTAGAATTTAACGGGGGGGGGGGGGGATTAAAAAAAAATCAACATTTTTCATTGTTAATATGTAGAACTCTAAGTAAATGCCAACAGAACCTAGGCCAGAATATTCAGCACCGATGACATTGGAGACCAACTTTGACAGCCATGAAAGAAAGTAAAACTTCCATCCAAAAGTACTTTCTGAAGTAAAAGAGAATACAATTGTGACTCTGAAGAACTGCACCAATGTAAGGAGTTTGTAGTATTGTTGTAACTGATATATTAACAGAAGTCACAACCACTTCTCTTGGACAGTATATATAATTTATGTAGAGATAAGCAAATATTAAATAAATTTCATCCTGTGTAGAGTATTGGTCAAATGCCAGTCACTTTCTAGCAGTTGATCCCATCACAGCAAGCTATCAGTTTTATTGTTGCTTATAATAGTGAACTATATTACACAGTGGTACCTATTTATAACTAAGCAGAATGAACTGTAATAAGTTGAATGCTCTATGTTCATAACATAAATAGATACAGCAACATATGAATTGCTGAATCTTTCAGCACAGTTGAACTGGTTGTGCACAACTTTCAGTTTAAAAGCAAAGAGCTGATTTCAAAGTGACCCTCATTCACCTTTATCACAAAAATATAGAATATTGTAAGATTTTGTAGACATATCAGTATCACTTGACATCCCAATACAAAGCAATTTGATTATTTAAATATGATAGAGAGTTACAAAAACATGTAAAAGAACATTAGGATCAGACCAAGGCTTCATAAATAAATCATATACAATATCTTGTGGAAAAGAATGGCATTATAACTGGGATTGAAATTGTCTTAATTAGAATGAAAACAAGTAGTTTCAGTCTATAACTATACAGACTGTTGATAAATAAAATGACAACACTAAAAACTCAAATTCATATTAATAGTCTGGTGTATCTAGGAGCATAATAGTTTAATTTCTTTTCTAACTCTTACAGATTCCGTTATGAGAACAAAATCATCAGTGTATAGTAGTTCCCAAGAGATGTTGGTCTTAAATTCTTGTTATGGCTTGGAGGATGTGAATAGGAGGAGAAATGATAACCAAGCCCTGGTGAACACTACTTGTACACTAAATTTGTTACTGACTTCATGGTTTACTCTTACCTTACTGACAGCACCCCTGTACAGTTTTCACAAGCTATTCATCTATCCTTAGTTTCCTTGGAGGCCACCATACCGCAGAACACGATGCTCTGTTGAAAGCTTTCTCCAGGTCAATGAATTCCAAGTACAAAAGTTTATTCTTAGCTAAATACTTCTGACAAAGATAGTATCAGTAGTACTTCTACCCTGCACAAACAGAGTTATACTAGATGAAACTATATTTCATCAAGTCTAATTCTATTCTTAATTAATTGGGTTACAATTATATTACTTTCATGATTTGGTCCAGCAATTTGATACCTCTGTAATTGCTTCTGTCTAAGGCATCTCATTTACCCTTGTAGTAACTGACTATAATGCTTCTACACCAGTCATGTACATAGTATTCTCATAAATATATATCATATATGTTTAATATATACACATATATGTTTAATGTGTTTGATTCATAAATCAAGCTATATTAAAAAATAATACTCTGTTAGTTATTGATAAGAAACATAATTGTTCTAGATTTTATTTGACAGGAAACAAATAAATAAAATTAAAATTACCAAATTTATGCTATCAGTGTTAAATGTTGAAGACTGATCAGTGGACATTTCCATTCCTAATATTTTTACAGCTTGTGACATTAAGTTATGCTTTCGAACAAATTTTTCACTGGCAAGTACAACTGCAGCACTTCCATCAGATGTTGGACTAAAATAAATTTAAAAAATAAAAAAGAAACTTTAGTGTAGCATAATGTTTCTGGAATAATTTCTCCCCAAAATACCATGGTCTGTAATACCAAAGACTTTATTAACTCTACCCAACAACATCTACAGAGTTTTGGGGAGTTCACAAAAGAACATAAGTACACGGTAAGGTTAATTCGTTAGCAGATTTCTTTACTTGTTGTTGGTGTTATTTAGGAGATTTCACCTCTTTGCTTTGGGAAGGTGGATGTTATCAGTCAAGCCTGTCATGGTATTGTTTGTACACAAATTTGTTTATCTTATCCTTTACTGCTCACAAAAAGGATGTAGGTAGATGTAAGGGCCAGCTGGTCAGCAGATTTCTTTCTAGAAGTTAATTGATTACTATTTGGAAATTTTAACCTTTGTGCTTTAGGGAGGTTAAGTTAGTGGACTGATGATGAGAAAGCATTATTGGCTAACTACTTTTTTTATAGGACTTTTTCCTGTCCTAATTTCAGTGTGACCATTTTAGTAGCCTCACTATCTAAAATGACATCTTTGTTTCAGACAGTTAGTACTAAATAAGCAAAAAAAAAAAAAGTGTTTAAGTAACATTGTTATTCTATTAGAACATTTATATAGAATGCAAAATAATGTTACTTAAATTTAAAGGAGATTACAAAGAACTCTGAAAGACGACTTACCAGCACTGTAATTTAGTCAAAGGAAAATGAATTTCTTTAGATGAAAGTATTTCTTCATAAGTATAAGGATCTTGGAACTGAGAATAACTAAAAAATTAAAACAAACATAAATAAAAATAAGACACTAGAAAAGAAAAAAGACTAACATTTACCTTTTCTCCACATGAACAACATTTCACATGAAGAACACTGATTTACAAATGTTAGTAACTAAACATAAATATTTCTACGATAGCCTCGGGCCAACCAAAGCCTTGTGAGTGGATTTGATAGACGGAAAATGAAAGAAGCCCGTCGTATATATGTATATGTTTGTGTGTCTGTGTTTGTTCCTCTCACCATCGCTTGACAGCTGATGTTGGTGTGTTTACATACTCGTAACCTAGCGGTTCAGCAAAAGAGACTGATAGAATAAGTACTAGGCTTACAAGGAATAAGCCTTGGGGGTCGATTTATTCAATTAGAAGGGGGTGCTCCAGCATGGTTGCAGTCAAATGACTAGGAAAATTAGAACTTAGAACATTACAGATTTTTGCTTAAACTTTACAACCTCTATGTCAAAGAGACAAGTATTTTCATAATTTTTATTATTCTTTTCATACATAATAAAAATTAGGATTTGTTTAATTACCTAACATGTAAACCATTTTTTAAAAAGTGAAGTTATTGGTAAAATATGAAATGTAAAATAACTTCAGATTACAATTATTGATTTCTTTAAAATGTTAAATCTGATCAAAATCTCAATAGATTAATTTTTGTAGAAGAGGTGTATAGTCAAATGAATTGGCACCAGTATGTAACTGATAGTTATTTTATCAACCCTAGAAGATGGAAAGTAATGTTGACTTGATGGAAATTGAAATCAAAAATGTAGAGAAATGAAAATAAATTTTGAAACATATTTAGTTTAATACTTGATCATTTTTATCACCTTGCTAGCATTGTTTTAGTTTAATAGTAAGCTTTTTAAAAGTGTTATTCTAAATTATGCTTTAACCCACTAATAAAAGTTGCCCATATATTAATTTCAAAACTTCTTGATGTAAAATGTATAAGAATGTATAAAAAAAGATAACATAAAAATACATGCACATTTTGTAGCTGAATTAAGTAATATTAAATCAAAATTTAAATAATATTTCTTGTCAAACTTAATTTAGATTAATAGATAGTAGTCTTCATTTTGCTGCTTAAATTTAATTGCTCTAAAATTCTACATTCACAAGCAATAATAAAACTATAAATCCACAATATTGATTTCTTACATAGGGAAAGGCTAGCTGTTTGGAGGGCAGGAAGAAGGGAACAGTTGATAATAATAACCCAGTACTACACTGGGACTGTATCTAATCAACCTGAGGGATGAAGTCAACTTTGGTGGCATCTGATGTCAGAAGGGAAAGGGCCATAGCTAAATATTGCATAGTACTTTGTTACTTCAACAATTTTGACAATCAATTGCTTGTGTGTTTTTCTGTCTGTGAACTTTATATAAATATATATTTCTATGATAGCCTTGAGCCAGCCAAAGCCTTGTAAGTGGATTTGGCAGACGGAAAATGAAAGAAGCCCATTGTATGCTTGGTAGAGAAGATAGTAGAATACAAGGGAATTAATTTGATAATCTTAAAAAAGTGTTTTTTTAAAATTTTGACTTACTACTATTCATTTAATTTTGTAAATCATATACTTCTGTAAATTGGTATTCTAACCGATTTTGGAAAAGTGATGTACTGAAAGAACATATTAAGTGATCTTTTTAAAATCCAGAAGAAAATATATGAAAATTTTATGATTATGAAGAAATTAAATCTAAAGTGTCTGACAGAATGAGAAACCTAAAAGTAATAGATTATGCCAAAATCATAATAATTTCCATTCACATGTTAACAATTGATAAAGTACAACATATAAGGGATATTAATGTTACTTTCAGAAATAGTTTTCTGTTATGCCACTGATATAAAGGTTGACAAGGTATCCAATAAATTCATATTGTAGACCATTTAGACACATTTTAGCTACTCCACAATAGATATAATTTGTAGCTGACCTTGAAACATTCTTGGCATGAAGGTATTCAACCACATCTGGCATGCAAATCTCCTGGTAAAGCTGTTTCCTATGGACTCCAACCATGTCACATTTCTCAGACTAGCGGCTTCTTGTTAGATCATACTATCGCATCGTGTGTTGATGGAATTTGTTGTAACTTACACTCAACTTTGCAGTACTTCAAGGTTTGGTTTTGACCCTCCCTCATACTCTGTCTCCTATACATCAAGGATCTACGTATCATCTCCTTTGTCCACTCATACATGGATGATACCACTTTTCATTCTTCCACAACTTCAGCACCCAAACATCATCCACATGCAACCTAGACATCTAACATCAATCCTGCACTGATTCCATAAACAGAAACCTTGAAAGCACCTTCCAATGGAATGATGCCAGTCTTATCTCCGTCAGCAAAAACATGCTCATTACACATATCAAGAAAATATTAATGCCCCCCCCCCCCACACACACAGCATAAACAGCATGCAACTAGAAGTCAAGGTTGGAAAATATTTCATTCTCCCATCTACTACTAACCTTCTATGAAGGTCATGTGAGATCCATTTTGGAGTACTGCTCTCACATTTGGGATGGTGCTGCTGTTCCACACACACATACATACATTCCCAATGTGTGTACAAAGAAAGGTTGCTTGTTTCCTCGGAATAAAGTAACTTAACAACATAGTACAACCCCTAGCACATCTCTTCTCTCTGATCCTCAGAGATCGCTGGTCTAATGCTAACTCTGCTCTGGGACTTCTGACTCATTTTCCCATACATTTGGCCCATACTAACTTTTACATCTAGTTCTTCCTCCCCAGAATGTGGAACCTCTGGAATTCTCACTCTGCATGTATTTTCCCTGTATCTGTTCAAGTTAAACTTGAAATGTGTGGATATCACAGGACTAGGAGAGCATGCAAAAGTCACTGGCAAAGTACTTTCTTGTAGACCAATTTAATAAAAAGAAAAGCTTTCCATACATGCAAGTTTTAGGGGAGAAAGAAAGAAGGTTTCTGATTTTATTTCTAGATTTTGTTAAGGTCAATTTACAATTCAACTTACGGATTATTGACAGAATGTTTGTGGTTTTTCCATGCAACTTTAGCAAAATGATGTTTTGTAGTTCCTAAAAGTACAAACAATGAATAACAAAACATTTTAAGTGTCTTTAAAATAATGAAATATGTTGTGTACAACTTTCTTATTAAAAGAAATAATTATTGGATGAGAAAAGAATTTATGAAGAAATGAAATAGGGAGAGAAGAATTAAATTTAATAATCGTGTTGTTAGATGTACAATGGATAAGTGGTGAAGATGTAGATCAAGAGGTCAAACTTCATACACAACAGATAAAGCAATGTAACATTTTATTTACACAATTTGCATTAGTTAACCTAAGTTGAAGTAGGTTCCGCTTGATAGTGGAACTGAAAATGTGCATGAGTGTGAAGGTGTGCGGTCAAGTATTTAAGGTAGAAAGCTCATGATTGTGAAATTGTGGCTTTGAGTCCTGGACTTGATGATGCATTGTGTTATTAAACATGGTTTTTTTAAATTCATGTTGCAGTAGACTGCTCAGATAAAATGAGTACCAGCCAAGTGCTAGTGTAACACTCTTTCTCTTCTGTTGTCCCAAACTTGAAGTTCTACTGGGTTAATGGTAGGAAGCAACAAAACAATGCCTATGTCTGCTTACAACTACATAGGAACCTAAAACAATTAGCAAGCACATGGTAGATGCTACCAAGTCATACAGGAGACAATGATTTATGTTTTTACAAGTGCAAAACATTGCTTCATTAATTATTGCAGTTTTTTCAGAACCTCCCAACAAATAGAATTTCAAATATCTGCTCAAATCGATTATTTAAACAAGATACAATATCCTTCTTTGTTAGGTCTTTTTTTATTTTTTAGCAGTAAAATACATGTTCTACTTGCATTTCATATGCTAATCATCATAACACATGCTTTTATGTTAGATGTAAAACCTTAAGAAGAAAAAAAAAAGGTGGTAGTAGTATAGTTAAACAAATTAATACTAAAACAAAAATTACAATCAATTTCATGCCAGCATTCTACTTGACATATCATTTTAAGATCTACAGCAACTAAGTATATTAGATTCACTCTCAAATCTAAGTGTAGTTTAAAATAAAATATGAAGGAAAGTAGACAAAATTATTTATTATAAAAAAAGTTTAGTTACATTTGAGCAGGTAAAAACCTATGATATTGGCTCTCTCTCTCTCTCCATATATATGAAGAGAACTAGCACTCATTTCTCTCACCTTGGCAATTCTAAAATTGAATATAAAGATTATTTTCCCTCTTGTAGTAATACTCAGATGTCAAGAAGATATTAACCTAGCCATACAACAAATCAATATTCTTAAATTGATAAAAAGTTATTAATAAATATTGAATAGTTAATCACCATATTTTTCCATGTGTTCCCTTCCAGCATTTCCAAACATCTGTACAGTAATTGGAGATGCCTCAATACCTCTCATTTCAGCCATGGAATTAACATGATTTTCAAGAGGGTTGGCACGATCATTAAACTAGAATAGAAAGAAGTATACGAACCTCAATATAAACCGAATTCCATGATTTTTCATCCATTACAATTTTATTTTCTTCATTAAAAGAATATTAGAATATCTTTGTGTAATATGTGTTTAATGCTTTTATGAACTACAGAACTAATATAAATTTAAGTATGGTTACAGAATCATATGTATTTAAAATAAAATTTTTTGGCATTTAAAAGATAGGTATGCAAAAGAGAAGTCCACTGAAATTAGAACCCAATATGAAAAAAACAGCTTGAGATTAACTCAAGCATAGTATCACATATGTAATATCTGGAAGCAAGTGTTCTATAATAATAAACTGATACAGTGGATACAGCATGAAATATCAGTTGGGTTAATAGTGTTAAAGACAATATATTTGATCCAACTTGCCAATCCATTTTAAATTACTGACAATTAAATAGAAAGTAAATATATGCAAAAATATAATACCCCAGCATGACAAGCACAAATTGTATGCACACTCTTCAATCATTGTAGGACTAGTCTGTAGAATAGCCTCTCTCTATTTCTATCTTTTATTAATTTTTGTGATGGGATAAACTAGTTTCAAAACTATTGGCTTATTTTAGCATAATTTTCTCTAAAATTACAGTTGTCTTTTGTGTATGAATTTTTCAATATTCTAGACAGTATCTGCTGTAACAATAAGCATAAGTTCTAAGATACTCAATGAATATAGCTTCAAAAACAGAACAAGGTATTGTAGATTAATATTTAGAGAATACAGAACCAGCATGTTCATGACTACATTTTTCAAAAAACTTTTTAATAAATTTTGTTTTTGTATTTATGTTTGCAAGAGTCTTGATGTGACCTCATGTTTAAACAAATTTTGCTGTCTCTCAGGAGGGCTATTATGCCAATAATAAACACACACACACTGGTTTATTTTTACTTCATTATTTGTTAATTACTATTTAACCAATTTGCTTGTCATTGAAGAGATTGCAAAGTAAAAACATGTTTTTATTTTCTTCTAAAGTATGCAGAACAATTTTTGAATGAAAGATATAAATGAATTCAACCAAATTTAACCTATATATTTGGTATAATATTGCAAAAAGCTAATTTAAAACACTAGTGTCATCTAAACCATTTCTTGTTACACTTTTGAAAAGGCTCTACTGAAGTCCAAGTCGTAACAATAGATTCTGTTTAAGCTGTTAGATTGGTAATAGGCAAAGAAAAAGGAGAAAAAATAGGGATGTACTGTCTAATTCACTAGTGAACAGTAAATTTAAAACATCAAATTTCCGGAGAGAGAAAGTTATTGAATTAACTATGTTTTATAAATTTTTTTTTAAAGAGCATTTCTTAAATCAATTTTATTCCATCTCAGAAATTTTTACATCTTTAAACTCACAATTTCTTTCTTTCTTTTTTTTTCATTTTAATGAATTTACAGATGTTATTTCAAGATAGAAGTAAAATCTTACATGAGAAGATAAAGAACCACTGGCCATCTTTTCAAATCCAAGAGCCAACACACAATCAGCTAGACCTAAAAATTAATAATAAAATAAATGTTTCTTTCTTTTCCTCTTTTTTGAAATATATTTTATTTTTTGATCAATATTTATCTAATGAAAGTCAAACATATATGCAGGCCAACATTTATAGTATCCATGTAAATTGCTTGACTTTGTAGAAATAAAAATTCTCATCAGATGAACCTGTTTGAAGAAACACAGCTCCTGGTTGTCTTCTCAAAGCTTATAGAAAAGAATATATTTTCACAAAGTCCTTCAATTCACAAAGAGAGAGTATATCTCTGGTTTCAACAATATTAATTGGTAATAAGAAAAATCTTTCCTTGGATAAAAACAGTCTATTACAAGTATTCTAGTTTCTCTAGAGGCAGGACTGAACTGAGCACCGAAAGCTAACAAACAAGTTATCATTTTTGTAGAGCTGCTGCAGTTTACAAAAGTAACTCACATCATGTCATAAGCATTTAGATCTAGGCTGTTATCTACAGTGGTGCACTATTGTTATTGTTTAGCTACAGGCTAATCCTGTTTGAGTGGACTTAGGCTCAAACAAGTTCCAATTATAATTACACCATCTTTTTAGGGATATGTAGGAGCACATTATCAAATGCATCTTTGTTAATTTAAAGGAGATTAGGCTGCTATTTATCACAAGTAGAGCAACCATCTGAAGGATCATTCATTGAAATAGCTCACTTACGAGAGTGTTAGGTACAAGTAACAAACAGTATTTCTTCTGTTTCCTCTACATAGAGTTAGACAAAATACTGTGAGAAAGATAATGAATTATAGAAATCTTAATTAGCCTACTTACCACCTTCAATGAGTTGTTTGCCCAGCATTAATGCTGTAGAACCAGTGGAACAGTTGTTGTTCACCTATCAATTCATTGAAAGAAAAGCATAATTATGAACATGCATTTGATAAATAACAACTATAAAGTGACAATACCGGTCATTGTGTAATGGGTGTTTGGCACAACGCATACATTATTACATAATTTTGCTTATCTAAAATAAGAAAGGCTTTCCTTCTTCCTTGCAGTATAAAATTTGGTCCAGTCTTTGAATTATTCCTAAATTATCTAGCAAGGTAAACAGACATATGTATTGATAGAAAAACAATAAATATGAGAGATGTGAACCCTCCAATCTCTGAACAAGCAGATCAATTCTTTGTTTACTGAGTTATTTTTAAGAGAAAGTATGAAAGAATACAATAGAACAAATATAGATTAGTATTAAAAGTAGAGAGAAAATAAAGACAATTTAAAGACAAACATGGTATTTTTTAGTAGTCAGTATATGTAGTGATGTGAGACTTTTAATTCAAGATTTACTAAAATCTCCATAATATTTTGAAAGAGCATTACATTTGCATTACAAAGTGGTTCTTTATAAAAATTTAAAAATTTTGAGTTGAAGATATGGAATAAAATGTTCCGTTATTTTTGAAACATTACCTGAGAATTAGGATTTTCCAATGTGTTTCTTTCTCATGATATATTAAATATAGTATTAATTAACACAATTTTATAATGGTAAATATTTTCTGAAAATTTTTCAATATTTTATCTTTAAAATTGAACCATTTTTTTTGCTTAGGTTAATTTTTGTTATAACCGAATATGAATTTTCTATTATCTATATTTTGTAATAATTAGAATGGTGTTTGCCATATTTGCAACTCAAAAGTATGGCATTCACTTCAGAATCAGAAAGTATTCCAGCTATGAACAGTTACTGGTTCTTTATTAAGTATGTGTGCAAACCAGAGATTATTAGCAGCTACCACACATATATAAACATTTTAGACAGCACAAAAATAAGACAAACTTTCACCCACATACACATTATAAATACCAGCAAACTGACATGTATCCTGTTACCGACTCATTTACCACTACTAAAACACTTTAATGCTTCTCCAAGTTTCCAAACTAAATACATCTGTCAAAGTTCACCTGATACAATTACTTCTCATATGATTCTTGTTATGTCTGACTCTGTAAATATTGTACCTAACATTTCACCCAATTCATATTTCAAAACTATAACCACCTTGATACCCCAAACTCAGCTGTAGATGAACCACTTCAGTCTAGGAAGGCATGTAAAGATTATGAATCACCTTTAGATAAAAGCTGGTTCTACAAGATCTTTAGGCAGAGGGCTGTAATATTTTTTAAACAAGTGCAATGTATTTATTCAGGTTAATAAGTGGGTCTTTACATAACCATTCATACTCCTAGAAAAAGATGTCAAATGATACATTGGATAATATAGTCTAAGATAAAAAAGATAAGATAATCATGCAAAGAATGCTTCTGATTACACTGTAAAGGTCAAGCAACTGAGAAGCAAATCTGTGGTACTGAGCAGAATATTTGCTATAACGATATTTCTGCTTCAGCAACTCAGCACTAAATCTGTCTAAAATGTAATGGAAAATAGGTCAGTTTCAAAACATTGATATCCAGGTCAGAAAATCAAAGTTTGAAGGGAATAGTAGTCATTTCCTTTGATTTGTAGACAGAAGCAAATAGGAAATAACACTTACTGATCAAAGACAAAAAAAACAAAAAACAAAAAATTGCTACATGTGTTATGGGTCTTCTACATCAGGGCAAAACCAGGGCCAAACAACAACAAACTATTTTTCAAAACAGTATTTTATCACACAGAACAATGGTCCCAAATAGCAAAATGGCCTACATTATAGATCGGTATACCAGTTAATCCTAACTTGTAGACTGCTTTCTGACCACATGTAGAATCGCCTGGAAAGGGAAATATAATAGAAACAATAAATTTAAATCAAATATTAAATAATAGAATTTTGCAGTCATAAATTTAAAAAAACCAAAAAAACAAAACAAAGCTGAAACATTTTCCTTTTAATTCATATACAATTAATATCAATTTGATTTCCTCATGTTTTGTCTTTGGTCAGCCTCTCTCAGTTCCGATAACCACTTGCTTCTCCCAACATGATGACATTACCTCCACTCCCTCCACCCCACCCTATATAAATTAGCTCCATTCATATTCCCCCGACCTCATATTTTAATATCTTGCCACATGAAGTAGAAGTCGAAGAAGGCGTTCAGATAAGCAACTTTGTTTCCAACCTAGCACACATTTAAAAAACTCTTTTTACAGTGCAAATTATAATTACTTTATTATTTCATTGTCTATCTACTCACAGTTATGTCTTCCATGCTGTATGTTAGACAAAAATTTAGATCCCGATGTTCAATCCAACTCTCCCTCCTTCTCCATCTTTCACACTCATTTATTATTATTGTTATTCATTCATTCATCTAATTTTGCCACAGTTTGGCTGACCAAATACTGTTGGTTATAAGCTCTAGTTAAGAATGGAAATTTCCAATTTTATCTCATTATTATTATTATTGTTATTGTTTCACACCAGCAGCCAGAGTGTTTGCTGTTTCGTGGTGTGCCCACCCATCACACCACCTATACCGGAAGTTTTATCCTCTGGCCTCTATTGGATGTCTTTCCCCTGAACACTTCCAATAGCTTAAATGCTCCCCCATCCCTACTTAATGTTTATCTCCTATGGAATGTAGTGATTATGTAGTGCATAAAATAATGGTGTAGTGTAAGCAGGTTGAAGGCTATTGTATATTTATGAGCTCTGCCAAATGTGAGCTTTCTTTTCAGATGCCTGATGCTGCAGTCCCCCATCCCAGGGTCTTGCAGGCCCACACCTTCCACACCCTCAGTGTTGGCACATTGAAAGGTAGGTCTGGTGAGATTGTTGAGATGCTTGAACAGAGATGTGTGGATTTGTGCTGCATCCAACTAATAAGGTGGAGAGGAAGTTCTGCTAGGTTCTTCACAGACAAAGAACATAGGTATAAGATTTTCCTGGTAGGGAACACTGATGGGATTGGAGTTATAGGTATACTTCTTGCGGAGAAATGGTTTGATAAGATAATCGAGGTAGTCAATATCTGTGATAGAATACTTCAGCTTAGATGAGTGCCGCAACATGGATTAGCAACCATCATCTCAGCTTATGCCCCTCAGCCAGGGCTATCTGATGAACAGAAAGACCGATTTTATGACAGCCTCTTGTAGACTACCTCATTGATGAATGACAGGGACTGTCCCATTGTGGCTGGCGACTTCAATGGGCATGTTGGACAACATGCTGGGAGTTTCCATAGTATACATGGTGGCTATGGATTTGGTTCCCGCAATGAGGAGGGAACTAGGCTGCTGGAGTTCTGTGATGCAAATGATCTTAGGGTCTGTAATACTAACTTCAGGAAACCTGCCAGTCTGGTGGACACACTAGTCAGACTGACTACATTCTTGCCAGGAAACGGGAAAGATGGCTACTTATAAATGCCAAAACCTTCCCAGGTGAAGAGTGCACCCTACAACATATGTTATTAGTCAGTGACTTCAGGATCAGGGCTAAATGGATGCCCAGAAGATGATCAGCATGGAAAAGAGGGGTCTGGAAGCTTAAGGATCATGTGAATGGACAGAGATTTAGAAACGTATTACTCGAAGCTTTTGATGAAAAGGAGGAGGATATAGCATCATAAAATGTGAAAGACAACTGGAGGTTCCAATGGGACAACATGTTGAGGGCTACTGAGCAGATCTGTGGATGGTACAAAGTCCCCTCTTGACCTAAGGTAACATGGTGGTGGAACAATGTAGTTGACAGGGGCATTAGGGAAAAGAAACAGGCATGGAAGGACTGGAAGAATGGTGGTAGCAGGGAACTGTATCAGATCGCCAGAAGGGAAGCTAGGAGACAGGTATATTTAGCCAGAGGGGAAGCATAATAACAGAAAATTTGCCAATGTTATGTATCGTGAGGACCAAAGACTTGAAGTGGTTCATGCTGCAAAACAGTATGTGAGAGAGAATCATGATGTCATAAGAGAGAAATGCGTCCACATGGATGATGGCTCACTTACATTTAATGAGGCTGCAAAGAGAGAGACTTGGAGATGTCACTATAAAAGGTTGCTAAATGAAGAGAATGAATGGGAGAAAGAGAGTCTGCCAAATGTTGACCCAATAGAGGGACCAGCTATGTGAATTGACAGTACCTTGGTAGATAAAGTAATTAAGGGTATAATAGACAGGGAAAGCCCCTGGCCCATCAGGAATCACTGCAGAAATGCTTAAAATATCTGGCGGTGTCAGCTATAGTCTAGTCACCCGTACAGTTAATCAGGTGATACATGAAGGAGTCATACCCAATGACTAGTGTGGCAACACCATAGTCAACTGCTACAAAGGTAAAGGTGACGCATGGGATACGAATAATTACGGAGGTATCAAATTGTTGGATCAGGTAATGACGGTCACAGCTCAACTAATTAGGGAGAGAGTCAGTCTAGATGAGATGCAGTTTGGGTTCATGCCAGGGAAAAGCACCACTGATGCTATATTTCTGGTAAGACAGCTGCAGGAGAAACATCTAGCCAAAGATAAACCTCTGTACTTGGCTTTCGTTGACATGGAGAAAGCCTTTTACAAGGTCCTCTGATCCTTTATCTGGTGGTCAATGCAGAAACTAAGGATAGATCAGTGGTTAGTGAGAGCTGTACAAGCCATGTACAGGGATGCTGTCAGTAACATGAGGGTTGGCAACGAGTATAGTGAAGAATTCAGGGTAGGAGTAGGGGTACACTAAGGATCAGTTCTCAGCCCCCTCTTATTCATAGTCCTCCAGGCAATAACAGAAGAATTCAAAACAGGATGCCCCTGGGAACTCCTCTATGCTGATAACCTTGCTCCAATAGCTGAGTCAATATCTGAACTAGAGTAGAAGTTTCAGGTGTGGAAGCAAGGTTTAAAATCAAACCAAAAAAGTCTTAGTAAGTAGGAATGCAAACAAATCACAAATCCCTTCAGGTAGGTGACCCTGCTTGATCTGTAGAAAAGGTGTAGGTAGAAACTCCATAAGATGTACCCAGTGTAAGCTATGGACACATAAGAGGTGCAGCAATACCAGAGGAAGGCTAACTGGGAAGATAGCTTTTGTGTGTGGCAGATGCACAGGGGCAATAAATACTGAAAATGTGCAGAAAACAGCTTCCATCACATGCCAGGGGGGAAAACTAGAAGTAGTTGACTAAGTCAGCAGCAGGAGTGGATACTCTGACTGTGTAGCTGCTAGAATAAGAATAGCCTGGGCAAAGTTCAGAGAGCTCCTACTGCTACTGGTAACAAAGCACTTCGTGCTCAGAGTGAAAAGTAGACTGTAGGATGCATGTGTGTGAACAGCCATGCCACACGGCAGTGAAACATGGGCTGTGACTGCTGTGGACATGCGTAAGCTTGCAAGAAATGAAGCTAACATGCTCCACTGGATGTGTAATGTTAGTGTGCATACGTGACAGTGTAAGCGCCCTGAGAGAGAAGTTGGACATAAGAAGCATCAAATGTGGTGTGCAAGAGAGATGACTGCGTTGATATGGTCATGTGTTACGTATGGATGAGGACAGCTGTGTGAAAAAGTGTCACACCCTAATAGTGGAGGAAACCTGTGGAAGAGGTAGACCCAGGAAGACCTGGTGAAGCACGACCTTCAAATGTTGGGCCTCACGGAGGCAATGACAAGTGACTGAGACCTTTGGAGATATGCTGTGCTTGAGAAGACCCAGCAAGCCAAGTGAAACTGTAGCTGTGGATACGTAACTGGCCCATTTAAGAGTACCCTTCAACCATTGGGCAATATGCTGTACTTGAGAAGACCTGCTGCGTCAAGTGAAATCATTGTCATGGCTGATGCCAGTATTGCCTGACTAGCATGTAAAAAGTACTATTCAAGCGTGGTTGATGCCAGTACCACTGGATTGGCTCCCATGCTGAGGCACATAAAAAGCATCATTCAAGCGTGATCATTGCCAGTGCCAGCTGACTGGCTCCCATGGCAGTGGCGCATAAAAAGCACCATTTGAGTGTGGTCAATGCCAGTGCCACCCAACTGGCCCCTGTGCTGGTGGCACGTAAATAGCACCCACTACACTCTCAGAGTGGTTGGCAGTTAAGAAGGGCATCCAGCTGTAGGAACCTTGTCAGATCTGATTGGAGCCTGGTGCAGCCTCCTGGCTTGCCAGTCCTCAGTCAAACCATCCAATCCATACTAGCATGGAAAGTGGACGTTAAACAATGATGATGATCCATTATATTTTGATTTGATCAATTATTGAAGAAAAGAGGAGCCCATTCTTCAGTTTGAACATTGGTAAATGTTAAACAAAAGTAGAATAGTAACTGAAAGCAGATTAAGAAAAACTAAAGCATTATTACAGCTGATAAGCACAATGTTGGTGTAAGGGTCATAACTCCTTTTCCAGATTTGTTCATACATTGAGTCAATGGTAAAGACACTTAGCTTTTACTGTCTCAAGTTATTTTAATTCAAACTGGACATCACAGGTAATTTTAGTACACTGCTGTAAGGAGTGAGAATATCATAACCAATGAGTTTTATAAGCTTACAATGCTGGATTCAGGAGAAGGCACATGTGAAAAGTACTCCTCAAGGGAGATAAATGTCTGAATAGACGACAGCTGTGAATTTAGGATTAGCAGCTATGCTTTCAGAAGCAAGTGACTTTTATTTATAAATCTGCATTGAAAAATAATTCACAAATTTAGTTCACTTTTCTCTATCTCAGACTAAATATCTATTTCATTAACACTTGTCGCTCCTTACTTTTGTTATGGATTGACTGGGGAATGAATAAAGAGACGGACTTGAAAATGAAAGTATTAATTATTCTTTACTGCAAAGTTAAGAGAGTGGTAGAAACACTGCAGAGTCAGGCTAAGTGCCTTGAGGTATTTAGTTTTTTTCTTCTATGTTATGAAATCATATTCTTTATTCTTATTTCTTTATTGCCCACAAGGGGCTAAACATAGAGGGGACCAACAAGGACAGACAAAGGGTTTAAATCGATTACATCGATCCCAGTGCGTAACTGGTACTTATTTAATTGACCCCGAAAGGATGAAAGGCTAAGTTGACCTCGGTGGAATTTGAACTCGGAACGTAGCGGCAGACGAAATACCGCTAAGCATTTCGCCCAGCGTGCTAACGTTTCTGCCAGCTCGCCGCATATTCTTTATTCTTGAGTGGGCCTCAGTAAAATAAGTATCTAAAATCTCCTAGAGATGATTCAATCAACTACAATCCTCTACAAATTTGTAGCCTTGTACCAATATAAGAAATCATAATGAGGTAACTGACATAGAAGAGTGCCAAACTAAATACTCTACATTATTTGGTTTTATTTCTGCATGTTCTGAATTCAAATCTTGTAGAGTAAACGTTGCATTTCCTTTACAAATATATGGCCTTGTATCAATGTGGAAAGTCACTGTTCTTCACAACTACAAAATTGAGTGAGTTGTCTGTGCAGTTATCACTGTTTACTTTATAAACTCATCATATTATCAATAATTACGATTGACAACATGGTTACTTTTTCCAGGATTTTTTCTTTTAACAACTCTTTTTCTAAGATTTGTTTGTCTTAACAACCTGATAATTTTGTAGTAAAGCAATACTCCTACCAATTTTCTAAATTATGGGGTAAACAGTAACTTCCTTAATTATATATCAGAATACCTGAGAAAGGATTTGCACTAATAATCTAATGGGACAGATCTGAAACCTTGGCTAAAATTTATATACCTGCCAAAAAAGTATCTCTTACAGAAACTAGTTGATAAGTAGAGAGCCTGTTATATTTCACTTTTCTTTAGTTTGTATGTTTTAATTTGGCACTGGCCAGTCTGTAAGAAAGGAGTTTTAGTTGGCTGAATTAACTTAGCATCCTGGTGGTATTTATTAACTCACAAAAGGATTTCAACTCAAAACACTGGTACAAAATTGGTCACATCAAACTCATTGCTGTAGACACAATATTTTAAAGTTTTGGAAAATACAAGCTCATATTTGTTTTATCATAATTATTTTCAGAATAGATTAAAGACAACAGGAAAAAAACACCAAAAAAGATTAAAATTATTTTAACATTTCAGTGAAGTGATTGATTTACCATAAACATAGCCAACAACTGCTTGTTGAACATCTTCATAGGATATACTTGCATCATGTAGAGCTTTGGTACCTTGATAGCAACAAAAATAAAAATTCAGTGAATTACTCAAGAATTATATACAAAAAAGTAAAAAATTATATTTCAATATGTTTAATTTTAACACCATTTGCTAGCTCTAAAATTATTTTAGCAATGAAAAATTAAGAGAATGCATGTAGGTCTGATGACTGAAAAATTACAAACGGAATTGTTTGATTTCATTCAAACTCAATATTGTGGAAATATGTATGTTTTCTAATTAGATTATAAAGGTTTGATAAATGTAGCATAAAAATTCTGTAATATTCCAGAGAATATGAATTAATCCATTCTAAGAATATTTTTAGTCTTGCTCCAAAATAGATTTGCGGTTAATAATTTTTTGAACTTCAGTATTGAGCTGAGATGTTAGAAAACCGTTAAATGTTAGTTGTAAGGATTAATAAAATTAATATCATTATAGTGGATGTTAAAACAATGATGATGATGAATATATTAGTATCTTTTAATCTGATCTTTACTAATGTCAAGAAAAACCATATACCTGCTTCAAAAGCCATATCTGGATAGTCAAAGTCTTCACGATTTCTAGGTTTTTCAAACTAAAGTTGTAAAATTTAAAGAACAAATGAATTAGTAAAAAGAATTACATATTAAAAAATACTTTCTAAATTTAATGTAAAAACATATTTAAAATTTCTTTTCCGGACTAATTGGTAGCAGTCTCTAAAAGTATGCACCAATTATATACACAATAACTGTTAAATGGTTTAAATGTTATCCTAACTAGCATGTACCGACACAATTTGCTTGAGCACTAGCAACTGCAGCCAAATCCCCTTCCAATAGCAATAAGCACATACATGTGCCACATGAACTGACTCACTAATAAATAAATGTATTCAGATAGAAAAGTGTAAGTATCTTTAAATTTTAGTATTTCCTTTGTTTTTGATTTTTTTTTTTGGTTTTAACTTCTGCCATGAAGATATTTGATATTAACTGTGGTAAGTGCTTTAAATGACCATACTGACCAATCACTTGGCGACTGGAGATAATTAGAGTGCCAACATTTAAAAGTAAATATGTAATGTATCAGCAAGATAAGCTGTAATGAACACTGCAAGAAATTCAATGAAGAAACAGTGGGGGAAAAGTATAAAGGCAAATAACTAGACATCATAGAAACTGTCTACAGTGGTTCACTAGTGTAATTTAATAAAGTGTATTTGCCACTTGTTCAGTATTGACACACGAGTCAGAAGAGTGAGCTAAAATGTCAGGTCATAAGAATTTCAAATCAACAGATGCTCGTTGTCTTGAAAATTTTGGTATAACATGAAATACAAGACAGCACACATTGAGAAGTACAGTGTTGATGTTATAAATAGGGAATAATGGAAATCCACAAACTGTCTTGTTTTGCTTCAATAATAGAAAATAAATGAATTGAGTAATGCAGATGAAATAAGCCAGTGTTACTGAATATATACAGTATGGGTCTATGAGCTACAAGCACAAAACACCAAGTTCTCTGCTTGTTAATAGAAGTATTCTTCATAATTTGTCTTTACATCTATTTTACAATCTTAGCATAGGTTAGATGAATATATTACTGAAGCATTGTTGTACAGCCATATAACTTTCCTGGCATTAACCCATACCTGTTTTCTAAGTCAGGGATGTCTTGTTTCTTCAAAGATGCAAAGCCCAGTATATGATTCACTGATAGGGGAAATGACATCATCACTGCTTGTAGTTCTTGGTTTTTAGAGAAGTGCAAATGTAAACAAACCCAGACCCGTGCACACATACATACAAACTCAGACCTGTGAATACATACATACAAACGAAGGGCTTTTTCAGTTTTTGTCAACCAAATCCACTCACAAGACTTTGGTTGGCCTGGAACTACAACAGAAGACATTTGCCCAAAATGTTATGCAATGAGACTGAACCTGAAGTGAACTTTTTTAACAACACAGCCAGGCCTACACTTGTATGGTTAAAATAACTATTAAAAAAAAATGCTTGGAACTGATAAATGAAAGTCATTTGGTATTGAGAAAAGTACTAACTCAAAAGCTTTATAGTGTAGACTGGGAAATTTACCCATTTTGTATTAATTATGGTTAATAAGTTAAGATTTTGAACTTAATGTGGAATCAAGAAGAGTACATATGCTTTTTGAGAATTATGTGATAATCCTCATTGATATTATTTAAGAAACAATAATCTAGAATTTCAAACAGCCAATAACATTATTTTGATGAAGTCAATCATTATAGAAATCATACAAAATTTGAACCCTTTAGTATTCAGATTATTCTGTCATATGTAATGCTTATTTAATCATTTTTAATACAGCATTATCTTGTAACTTCAAGATTTTGATGATGTGATTGTCTATTTTTAGAATAACATTGTGGAATAAGTGTGAGAGGCTGGATCTGGTCAACTTGGACCTAAAACAGTAAAGAATGTTTGGGCCTGATATGGCCAGTTTAAATGCTAAAGGGTTAAACAGTCAAAAGAAATCTGTCTTTAATAACTAATGAATTTAGTATAATGTAAAATTTTTACAGTAATACAGTTTGTTGCCTGCATCTGGAGAAAATAAGTAGCAAGTTTATTCAGAACTACTTTATTCCGTGGGAAGAAGTATTCAGGTTTGAAAATGTTAACTTACAATATTTCAGATGCTTTAATAATTTTGCAGTTTTGAATATCATAATGAAAATTCTGTGGACACCAATTGTAGAACAAATTGTAATAAAATACCAAGAAGTGTCCAAATATAATGAAAATGAGAAATAAGATACACTTAAGTTTCAGTGAATATTTATACCAAGAAACGTGTTGCTGAAACATAACACAAGGAAGACAATGACAGCAGTTCTTTATTTATACTGGATATTAGAGAATTTTATAAAGTATATCTGGTTAATTACTTCTGCATTATTAACTATTTGGGATTAAATATTCTTATTTAGTCCCTAAAAAATTCATGCTTATTACATGTATTGAAATCTAGCAGTATTTTTGGGTACACTGAAAATCTTTTAGTAAGCATACAATAAAAAGCAAGACGACTTGATTTACGAGTTATTTGCTTACTTTATATAAAGAATATATACACAAAGACGCCAACCATATAAGACAGTAGTCAAGTCGTTGACGACATTTAATGCAGGGAACATTAAAACAGCTAATTAAAAAAATAATCAGTAAGGAAAAAGCAATACAGTCAATGATTAATTCTACATACTTTATTTTGGCAAGTAAGGGAGACAACTTAAGAAAACTTCTAAATAAAATGAAAAACAAAAGCAGAAACAGAGAACATTATGCTTTGTTCGTTTGTTTATATGTATGTATTTTTTATTCTTTTACTTGTTTCAGTCATTTGACTGCGGCCATGCTGGAGCACCGCCTTTAGTTGAACAAATTGACCCATAGACTTATTCTATCGGTCGCCTTGCGGAACCGCTAAGTTACGGGACGTAAACACACCAACATCGACACACAAACATTTACATATACATAAGACGAGACTCTCAGTGTCCATCTACCAAATCCACTCTCAAGGCTTTAGTTGGTCTGAGGCCATAGTAGGTGACAGTTGCCCAAGGTGCTATGCAGTAGGACTGAACCCAGAAGCATGTGGTTGGGAAGCAAGCTTCTTATGAATGAAACAATTTCCATAAAAACATTTTACTTGAAATTGTAAACAATAAAAATTACTAAATAATTTTCTTTTTAAAATCCTTATTAACCAATGGACTCTAATCACTTATCTTAAGTTCAGGTCAGGCATCTGGACAAAGCAATGTACATAGCAGCATACACATTAGCATTGGGTCTGCAGGCAACTGGCCTGTGTGCTCATGCCTTAGGACAGCTTCAGGCGAAACGTTGATGTATTCCCTGCATAAATATTTATTACTACATCAATACAATGCAAATTTTAGCAGAGAAACTTAATGAAGTCGGAAGCTGAGTAATAAATGCTTGATTAGTTTATGATAGAGCTGGATAACTTAACTGTCACTTTAATGTTATAAGTTTAATCTATGTTAAAAAGTTAGCTAATATCCCTTTAATATTAGTGAATATTCTTCAAGTTCATATGACACTACAAATTCAATTAAGCTACTATATATATATATATAAACCAATAATCAAAATATATTCCCAAAACAATGCAATAACTTTGTTTCAAAATGTTTCTTTCTGTGAGGAAGTTTCACTTAATCTAATTGGTGTAAGTCCCACAACTCATTAGGTTGTAGGTGCATATTTGGGTAAATTATTCAGATGGAACCATTCTTATCTCTATTTTATTAAAGCTAATTTAAAATGCTACACATAATGATTTAAATATTGATTTAATTTTGAATAGGAACCAAGAACTTGTATTTGAGGAGTAGAAGAAACATGATATTGTGAAGATGTCTCTCCTAAGTGGTGGTGGTGGTTCATCATCATCATCCTTTTCCATGCTGGCATGGGTTGGATGGTTTGATCAGAGCTGGCAAGCCACTGGAGAGCTGCACCAGGTTCCAGTCTGTTCTGGCTTGGTTTCTATGGCTGGATGCCTTTCCTAATGCCAACCACTTCACAGTGCATGCTGTGTGCTTTTATTGTGGCACTAGCATAAGTGCTTATACGTGGCAGCAGCACAAGGCTCTTGTAGGTCAATCCTCTTCAATGGAGTGGCAGCCATTAACACTTCAGCTGTGGAGGACAAGTCTTCTTGAATACAACAAAGTGCCAGATATCTCGGTCCTTTGTCATCTCCAAAAGGGTCAATATATATAGAAATAGATTTCCATTGACTTCCCATTGCTAAAGTGAACCACCAAGCATGAAGAGATTTTGCAGTAGACATATGGTACAGACATAGATTATGGTATTAGGGATAAGATACTAATACTGTAATGTTTTGTTCAGTAAGGCCAACTGTAATTCTTTATAATACTGAAAGATTTAATTGAAAAAACAAAAAACAAACGCTTTTACCAATTCCTCAAAGTCTGTTTTCCAAAATAGGTAAATTACCACAAATTTTGGGGCAAGAGATTAACCAATTATATCAACCCTAGTAAATGACTAGTATTTATTAACTTGTAACGATGAAAGGCTAAGTTGACCTGGCCAAAATTTGAATTTGGAACATAAAACAATGTAACTAAATACTGCATGATTTTTTATCTCGTGTTACTAGTTCTGCCAACAACAATAAATAATGTTATCAAAAAGCAATAAACTGGAGTCTAAAAATATGTCCTTATATAATTTAAGAAAAGCTGAACTATGAACTTTGAATATAGTCATCATTTTAGTGTTTATCTCAGTATGATCAACTGATCATCAAAGATTTATCTAAGCTTTTAGAATTTATTAATAACAAATGAACTTAGATCAATGCTAACAAAACAAAAAAAGATTGGCTTCAATACTGTTGGTCCTAGTTTGTGAATATAACTTGAGAGGTTGTGATGGGGCAAGTGATAGTACTCAGGATCTTATAGGTTCAAGATCATCTATCATCCCATTAAAGTTAAGCTTCATATTCAATAATGCTAAGTAGATAAATAAAGAATCTTATGAGATAACATTGTTGTCCCAAACTCCCATCTGTTTTCTACACAACTGCAACTCTGATTACATCATTATCCAAATGAGTCCTTCCTTGTTTAAGTTGGCCAGGTGTAATGTAGTGGATCTGTTGTTTATTCTGGATAAGATGTTTGAAAAAATGAAAAGGCCAAGTAGATTAGTTTCTGGACTATTATTGTCTAATAGGTGTTCATTCCAAATCTGCTGCAAATGCATTGTAAGGTTTGAGTTTTAGTTCATGTAGCTCTTGTTCTGAAAAAATATGTACTGGATCTTCTGAGAATGTTGCAGGTAATAGAAAAACTACTCTATTTTGTGAGAGATTTATCTTTTGCCTTTAACAAAGGAGCTAAGTACCAGCTCTTATAAGCATTTTTCAACTTGGGATACTTTATGGGGCACTGCTCTGCCAGAAGCCAAGGATATGTCTTCGCTAGCTAAACAGAAGAAAATATTATTTGTTAATGAGATTAAATGAAATGAAATATCTAATGTTTTAGACAGAACCCTTCATCAAACACTCCACCCAAAATGTTCAGTATTTCCTGTAATCGTGGCTTACTAACACATCTATCTCAGCCCATCCTCTTACTAACCAAGCCAAAACTAATCTTGAATTCAAGAGATTTCATAAGGAAAGTAGAATTAAGTTTTCCTAGAAAGGTCAGTCCTGATCAAGAAGACCATTTAACAAAGGTATTCAAGTTATAGACCTATTTTTATAGACATATATATATATAACTTGTTTCAGTCATTACACTGTAGCCATGTTGGGGCACTAGCTTGAAGAATTTTTAGTCGAATGTATTAATCTCAGTAATTATTATTTAAAACCACGTACTTATCCTATCAGTCTCTTTTGTTGAACTGCTAAGTTACAAGGATGTAAACACACCAGCACGAGTTGTCAAGGGTGGCGGTGGTAGGGACAAACACAGACACATATATATATATTTCGATAAGAAAAAAATCTACAACCTTCCGTCTCAATACACTACTATTGGACTTGAAAGTTATTTTTATATTTACTACGGATTGCTTGAAACTTTCTTGCTACACCTCGATCGTTGGATCTTATATTTATTTATACCCCCCCCCCCCCGACACGATGGAAGCGCATGGCTTAGTGGTTAGGGTATTGGACCCATGATTGTAAGATCATGGTTTCGATTCCTAGACCGGACGACGCTTTGTGTTTTTTTAACAAAAGCACAAGCTGGCAAAAATGAGTAATCCTGCGACGGACCGTCGTCCTGTCCAGGTGGGGAATATATACACCATGGAAACCGGCCCTATAAATCTATATGGCTCGGGAAGGAACTTTATTTTCTACATATATATGATGGACTTCTTTCAGTTTCCGTCTACCAAATCCATCCACAAGGCTTTAATCCGTACGAGGCTATAATAGAAGACACTTGCCCAAGGTGCTTTCAAGTGGGACTGAACTCGGAACCATGTGGTTGGGAAGCAAACTTCTTATACAGCCACGCCTGTGCCTATATTGTGGACAACAGTGTTCAATATGTTCTTTATTTAAAGTGATTGGTTGTAATTTGAGGGCGAATATGTTATTAACAAGTTGAGCGACAATCTTAAGATTTTTCAAATGTCTTTGACAAAATAATCTTGTAGACAAAATAATCTTGTTATTTCAATCAGGTGGCGAGCTGACAGAATCGTTAGCACGCAGGGTGAACGCTTAGCGATCTTTCGTCTGCCGCGTTTTGAGTTCAAATTCCGCCGAGGTTGACTATGCCTTTCATCCTTTCAGGGTCGATAGATTAAGTACCAGTGAAACACTGGAGTCGATGTAATCGACTAGTCCTCTCCAACCAAATTTCAGGGATCTTTGGGGTTTGACGGGCAACATTTATTTTCTTAACGAAACACTTTCAAACTTGGGACACTGGTAGAATGTGTCATATAAAACAACTTCTTCTCTTAACCTTCTTAACAAAAAATTGTACATCGCAAGTTATTTCATGTTAAAGTTGTCGTATTTCTGTAATTTCAACCAATCACTGACGTCTATTCAGCTGTATACAGTTACTGCTGTTCGGTGTCAAGTGTGTTATTCCCTGTTTAATTATATCATTATTCCCTAGTAAAGTTTTAGGGTTAGGGTTATGAGTTAGAGTTAAGAACGGGACTAATTTTATTCAAGGGAAAAGATCCCATGACACCGTTACGGCATTAATTGGTTTCACTTCAATAGACGTCAGTGATTGGTTGAAATTACCGAAATACGACAATTTTTTTACATAAAATAACTTCGAATACAAAATTTTTTATCTGTTCTATACCACAAAATATACAAATATTCGAAGTTTGAAAGTGCTTCGGTACCAAAAACACTACAAAAAAAAAATGTTGCCCGTCAAACCCCAAAGATCCAATTTCAGGCCTCGTGCCTCAAGTAGAAAGGCTATTTCAATCGATAAAAAGATTTTGCCCAAACATTTGCATTCACATGTGGATATGAGATATATTAGTGTGGAACTAAAAGAGAAAATATCTAAAAATCAGTATTTATTAGAAATTGGGTGTCCTCCGAAATGTGAACGGTCTCGTCTATAAAATAACAAGTGCGTGGATAAATTGTGATTAAGTTTAGATGTTTGATAAACACAAATTCAACCTTATGTTTATGCATGAGCTGGAGAGCAACTGAACTAGTTGCGATCTATTGTCTTCTATGAAGCGGGTCAACGCAGGAGGCAGAATGTACGAACGTATGTTTATTAAACATGCATATGCAAGTTAACTTATTCCAAATTTTTCCACACGCACGCTGTCGCAATATTGGGGCGCTTTTATTTTATATGTAAAACCAGTGAATGTACAGATGTTATTTTTACATAAAAAACGCCTGTTACTCATAACTTGATGCAGCTTTCTCTCCTTGTAAGACGAATATGAATGGATAAGACGGCGAGAACTCGTCAAGCTGTATTCGAGTTGGTTCAGCAAAGAGCCCTTTATCTTCGCACTTCGGGAATAGAATTGACCGAATCCTGATGTATTTCTAAATAACAACGAAAGTTGTGAGTCCGTTCTCCACCAGTTTCGAGGTGTCTGCTAGTGACTATAGACACTTAAAAACAATTAGCGAAAGCATACTTAAATGCTACCAAGCCATACTCGGTTGCGAGTGACGGTATGTGTGTGTGTGTGAGAGAGAGAGAGAGAGAGAGAGAGAGAGAGAGAGAGAGAGATATTCAATTGTCAAACATAAAACGAAAGTAAATATTGGTTTCAAATTTTGGCACATGGCCAGCAATTTCAGGAGAGAGACTAAGTCGATTACATCGACTTCCAGTGCTCGACTGGTACTTATGGCATAACTACAGGGAAATTTTTGTATATTCGGATTCTACATAGTAAATACTATATGCATAGAATATTTCATTAAAAAATATTCATTTTTCTGAAAGTTATGACCTCCCAAAGTCTGGTGGGTAAAACCCTGTAGTTATGCCCTTATTTTAACAAACCCGAAAGGATGAAAGGCGAAGTCGACCTCGGCGGAATTTGAACTCAGAACGTAATGACAGACGAAATGCATTTTGCTCGGCATGCTAACAATCTGTCAGCTCTAACTAAATACTCAAATCAGGAAAAGCACGCAACAAAGTTGAGTGATTAAAAGAAGTTTGGCTGCTATTTCCAACAGAATGAACGCTTACGTAAGGGCTTTTTTGTTGGCTTGTATCTCGGAGTGTTCCAAGTCCCCCTGATTGAACAGGCCTCCGATCGAAGACAACCCAACTTCGCCTTTTTATGTGTATGTTGCATTAATATAAAACAATTTATTATTTAGGATTGAAGTAGATCCGAAGCAGATTTTTCTGCTATTTCTTTCAGGTCAAATTATTCTGTAGAAAGCTCACTCGTTGGCTCGTGTCTCAATGTTGTTTAGACCCACGTCCCCTCTCATCGAACAGAATTGACCCTTGATTAACTATCTCAGCCATGGCACTCTCATTTTATTTTCACATATTTAATATGTCCTAGAACAACATTAAAGGTAATGTGTTCTTCCTATGTTTTCGTTGTTATTACTAACCGATCAAGAAACCGCCCCTTTTCTTGAGTTGTCAAAGTCGGTTAAAGATCGGTCAACAAAGCACAAGATTTCGTTTCGAATCCTGGGTTAAAAAATATTATAACAGATTTCACTTCCCTAAATATTAGACGTGATATCAAAACAAAACTAATATTATAGAAATAGCCATATATATATATATATATATATATTTATATATTGCTATAAGAAAGAACAACTGAAAAGTGCACTTGATTCATCGAGAATAGTTTGGAAAACAATCTATACCAAAAAGCGTGGAAACAGAAAATACAAAAATAAACAGTTGCGTAAACACTGATATTCAACATTTAGCAAAAGCAAAAAAAGCATTCGTAAATTATGTCTAACGACTACAAAATAGCATTTGATTTTTCATTAAAAAAATTAAAATAATGTTGAAAACAAAAAAGAAATCAATGAATTATTTTGGCAAGTGACTTATTTGTAAAGTGATCAACTGACTATCAGCAATGATATACATACATAAATAAGTCTTAATATTAATTCTAGAGGCATTTATGTTGTTACCTTGGTCATTCCAACCCCGATGACATAGACATCGTTGTAACTGGGTGATGAGTTGAGTGAACGAGTGGCATGTAGCGGCGCCATTTTGGTGTTAACACGAAGGACACTGTAATATTTTATTCGCTTTTAATAATTGTTTTATCATACGATTTTAGCTGCTGGAGAATATCTACATATATCTATACTTATCCATATCAATCTATCTATATATATATGTTTACATATATACCTATAGATATAAGATAAAGAGGAAAGAAAGAGAAATGGGGAGAGGGAGAGTGTGCATGCGTTTGTACATATATGTTAAATTAATCAGCAGTAGCATAAAGTCACCCGGATGTCAACATTCTTTAAAATTTAACCTTTCGTCACATTTATTAATCTTAATTCTAAAAAGAAGAGGAATATCACTGCCGTCATAATTCATAGTATTAATAAGCATATTCATAAACAATGTGCTTTATAGTAGAAACAATTACGATATATTTGTTGTATTTCTTTTTCCGTATTTTTAGACTTATTTCTTTTATTCAGCGAAGAATTATTCACAAAAGTCTATTGAATTAAACAATGGTATGTGATTGATTGATAAATTATTTCATCTATCACAGAGAAATGCGAAGTAACGACGACCCCAGCGGCATTTGAACTCAGAATGCCTACGGTCGAAACTAAATACTACAAGGCGTTTTAATCTGGCGCTCGGCCGTTTATATCAGTCCACCGCCTTTTCCCCACATTTCAAAATCAAAGTCCTGGTAAATTATATTTGATAGAATGTTAAATTTAATCTCATATACGTCATAAGTGACAAATTTTATTTTTTCTTTAAACATAAAATGGAATATTAGCTGTGGATTTAAAGGACAAAGTACATACTTAAATAAAAAAAAATGTATAGGAGAGAGCGATATTGCTTTGTGTTTGAGTATCGGTCGACCTGTTTTCCAGTAGTGCACTAGTTACCCCATTCGTCTGAAATTCGTAGGGAGTTCAGAATAATTTCAAATATACATACTTAACCCCTGAAATTATAACAGTTATTATATCTACCGATATATCTTTTTGCTCAATATCTGAAATTGGTTTAAAAGCTGACATTGACAAAGAAAGTTAGTATAGAGAAAATATTTTATAGGATAAGTCACGTTGGAAATTAAAACAAATATCAAATAATGTGAATATATAAACACTGGTAGTGAGTTGTGCGACTGCGTATGAAAAAAAAAATCAAGGCAATGTTTGAAGAAAAATATATTTCTGATGTCAAAGCTACTTGAGAAGCAAGACAATGACTATGAAAGAATGAAGTAAGGAAAGGGCGAATATTAAATTTAGATAAGTAGAAAGAAGAGTGAGGGATAAATGTGTAAGATAAAGTTGGAGATAGAGACGGAGTATCTCATAAAGACGATGTACGTAAAAAAGAGTCTGTTATGTACGATAATGTAAAGCAGACACAAAAACAGAGAGAGAGGGCAGAGGATTAAATAGAAAGGGTGTAAACCAATGTCGAACTATGATAGAGAAAGAGATGATTAACTAGAGTGTATGGTGAAACAGACGGGTAATGAAAGATTTAAATAGAGAGGGAGTACGGCACTGTAGTGCATACTAAGAGATAGAAAACACTGTTTTTAGTAGAGAGGGTGAGTCAAGACCCGGAGGGTGTTTTGAAGCCCTGCTAAGTTACTAACGAATTTACTATCAATTTTCTTTTGGCGCCGTTATTGTTTATGCTATTAGAGAATACCATCGCTAAACAAGCATTAATTAGTGCACTAAAAAAAAAATTCATTGCTACCTCGTTATTACCTTGAAAAAGAATAGACTGATTATTATTATATGCTTCTCATACGCATCTCTCTTTCACCCTATCACACACGCACATATATATATATAAATACATATATACACATTTAGAATATATATTTATACATATTTAGATATACAAACAGAAATACCTCCATATAATACACACATATAAATATATATAGAGAGCCCCTCTGTTTGTGTGTCTCTGTCTTTCTCATTACACCCTCCCTCATAACTATGTATTTGTCTGCACACGAAAGAGAAGCAGTGTGAGTAGTCGTAAAACGGGGAAAAATGGTAGTCCAAGGAGTGGATTAAAACTAAGCGATTGCTATTCTTAAACGGAGGAAAAAAAGCTTAGCTTGGATTTATATTTATTTCTTTTAGCAATGACATTTATTTTGGATATTTTAGTTCTGAAAGCCTCTTCTGTTATACAGGTAAGAGACTAATTATTACGCTTTCTTATTCTCAATGTGTTGACAAGAAGTGGAGGTTCATTTAAATTGATAAATAAACTGACAACCGAACCTCCGCTTTATGACGACAACATACGTATGGCATAAATGCAACTTGTCAGACTTTTTCTATAAAATATCATTAAGTATCTTTCAACAAAATGAATCCTTCATTTACTTGGTAAAAAATTTCTGTAAGAAATAATTAGAGACGATATATGATCGTTACTGTACCCTGTTTGGTGTGATATTGCTACTACTAAAGCTTATGTTGGTAATTTTCATTATGAGCAGACGAGCAGAGCTTCTTTCTCTTTATTAATAGATCTGATGATGAAATACTGTAAGATGTTTTTTGTAAGAACTTTTTTGTTTATACTTTTATTTTCAACATTTCATTAACTATCTGTTCCTAATATAAATGTTTACGGACAAAATAATTTTAAGTAGAGAAGCTGGGCACTTGCCACAAAGTGAGGGATCGTTTTAGTATTGATTTACAGAAAAAGCTGATCCCTCACTTTGTGGCGATTATTTACAAATGTCGGCTGTAGCCTGCTTGCTTGTATGCTTTAGCTGACTAATAGGCCATGGTTGTAGTATTAAGCAATAAAAGCGACGAGTGCTGCAGATTTTATGACTAATTTTATATTTGACAAAATGCATTCAAGAATATGAAATTAGAGATAGTTTGGTGGAATAGAGAGAAATTTTAAATAGCTTTTGTTTACATCTGATTTCATTTATAACCTCTCCATTCTTGACATGTTAAAACACTTGGAAGACTCATCATATAGATTTTGAGATATTTTTATAATATTCAAGCTTAAATTCTTCATGATCTTCATTGAATTGAAATTTCGATGCTGTATTCAGAAAAGTGTTTCAAACTCTTTTAGTCAGATCAGATTGCAAACAATTACTCAGGTGTATGCCAGATTTTCCAACCAACGACTGCATCAGTGGCCATATTGTATCATAAACATTGTCAATGGACTATATTTTATAGAATGCTTCATCTATTTCTATACAGTTATTCTTTTCATTACATTCGTTGTCTGAGATATTTTTTCATTAAATGAAGACTTTCGTTCATTTTATGTTTCGACTGTTATTAATAATACTCAACAATTTAAATCATTATGTATATTCATTTACAAATATTGAAATACCAGAACTCCTGTTGCCTGCGAAAATAGCCACTGTTATGTATTATTATTCTTCTTAAGTTTCTCCTTTTTGTGTCTTTACTTTTAATTCACCCATTTAGATATTTCCTCCAGAATCTTTTCACTACTAAGCACTTTCTTAGAATATATATATATTTATTTTTCTGTGTGTGTGTGTTTTATACACACTAAAAGCAAATTGTATGTGTGTGTGTGTATATATATTTATTCAATATACACATACATAAATATACAAACATACATTTGTTTCTTAGTTATGTATATATATATCAGTGCAAATTGTACATTCTCAATGCAAACTAAGCGAATTTATATAAATGATTCTTATATATATATATATATATATATATAATCATTTTAAAGAAAGTTACGGGAAAGCAGTTGATGGGGAACCAACATGTAGTTAAGCCGATACTCACACTTTTATATATTAAACAAGTTGTGGATATATGCATTTCTGCTGGACAGATAGATATATTATTAAACCAAAGTATGTATGTATATCATTCGGCATGCTGGACCGCTGAAATCCACAAGTTTTTTTATTCTCTGTTTATTTTCTCTTATTCCTTTCTGTTGAAGAGCGTAAGCCCGAAACGTATACAAACTAATACACCTGTCTTCGTCTTTTGTTTCTCTATAAATTTCGAATATATATATATATATAATGAAAGCAAGTTGGTGTGTGTATGTAAATAAGTATATATATGCAATCAATCGCATATATATATAATGAAAGCAAGTTGGTGTGTATGTATATAAGTATATATATATATATACAATCAATCGCATATATATATATATATATATATAATGAAAGCAAGTTATATTTATATTTTCCTAACGCGAATTCTAATGTTTATATATTTTTCAATCAAATTTGAATTTTTATTCTAAGTTTTATTGCATGTATGTATATTTTGAAAGCAAGTTTTAATGTAAGCTACATGTACGCTTTAGATGCATTTTTTAATGCAAGTTCTGTGTATCTTACATACACAATTTCTTACAATGCGGAAAAAAGAATATTTCAGGCATAAAGGCCTAACATGAAAAAATAAACGGAAATTTATCGGTCTGTTAAGATACTGATCTAATCTAAATGGACCGATTGTTTGATAGGGTTATTAAATTTATTCCTTTCTTCATTTAAGAATCTCTCAGTCTTAAACTCGTTTTGCAAAGTGATTCAAGTAAGCTACAAGGTTCTATAATGTGTGTAAGAGAGAGATACAGACATAACCCCGTTCTGGTAATGAATGGTAAATTAGTCCACAAGTTAGCAGGAGCAGTGTTGAACTCGTATAAACGCACATCATGTGCGTGAAAATTCTTGAATCAAAGATCAAGGAGACCATAAGTTGAACAATATAACTTTAGTGCAAATAGTAGTATTTACATATTCAATGTTTTGAATTAGAATGTGTGTCCACACATAAATACATTTTAATCGTAAATTCTGTCCGAGTGAGAAAAATAAGCTTCGAATAAAAACCTATTCAATTCTAACCGTAATGAGTACTATTGCATCCAACTAGGTTTTACTTATATGTTCTCAGAATATAATGTGTGTATACCAAAAGTAAGTGGTTTCTATTATAACTTCCTTTTAGAAAATATACAAAATACAAAAACAATAGTTGACTTGTATATTCTTAGCAGACGACTTATTTATCATGAATCCTTTTTGTTTTGCTTGCCAACGAAGTATGACTATTCACTGCACATTTT
>NC_068984.1:57988468-57992214 GCF_001194135.2 Octopus bimaculoides
TATATATATCAGTTTAAATAAACTATATAACTAAATATAGACTACAACTGTTCCAATATATCAATCAGTCATTGGAAACGGAAGTTTTAAATTATCCATACCTAACTGATATTTTTCTTCTTCCAGTTCTGTGTATTGTCTAAACGTAAAATGTTTTTGTTTATCTTTTTTTTTTAATGTACGGAATAATTCTTTTGCAATTTATTAATATTTAGATTAAAGAAGAATAAATTTAAACGTCAGCGAGCTAATACTTTTTTTTTCTGTTGTAATTCCATATGAATCTTGGATGCCTTTGTAGGAATATCAGACACTCCGTCGATTATGATGAGTGTTCCAGTTGATCCGATCAGCGAAACAGCCTGCTCGTTAAAATTAACATGCAAGTGCTGAGCATTCAACAGACACGCGCACCCTTAACGTAAATTCTCAGGGAGATTCAGCGTGACACAGAATGTGACAAGGCTGGCCATTTGAAATACTGGTACTACTTATTTTTGCTAGCTGGGTGGACTAGAGCAATGTGAAATAGAGAAACTTGCTCAAGGACACAACGAATATCGAACTCACGACTTTACGATCTTGCGTTGTACACCTCTAACCACTAAACCCTGAGCCTTTATATTATCCTTCTGGTACGGAGGGAGGGGAATTGTTAAAATTGTAAAGTGAGTGGACAGTTTGCCATCTTTAATAAAATCGGAGGGTTTTAAGCATGCCCAACCCGATGGCGAAGAAAGATGGATGCAAACATTTTGTCTTCTCATTTAGAAAGAGGAGGAGGAGCAAAAACATTTTTTTGGAGGTCAGTAGGTAAGTGTGTGCTGATATTTATTTGTTTGAGAACCACAGCCCCACTTAGTTTAATTCCTTAGTGACTAGATTTTTTTTGTTTTTGTGGAGGGCCATCATACTCTGCTGTATTTCATGGCTTAAAGTTGCAATTGGGTGCTTTTCAGTTAGTGTGATTACAAGGTTATTCTACCGTTATTTAATATTTTTGTTATTTGCTTCACGAATGTTTGATGCGTGCGTTTATTGTACACTTAAAGGTACCAATTCTGGTGTTTTCAGTATAGTCCAAAATCGGTGTTCTCAGCAAAATTTTGCCATTAGTGGTAAATGTCTAACACATTTCCACCCTACTCCATTCTAGATACGTGACATGCCTATCTGAAAGTGCGTGCTTCTTGTATGGTAATTCCAGATTGTTTATATTTTTCTTTGCATATGCATTGGTTTCATTCTTAACCGGTAGTTTCCACGATGGGGTTCACATTTATTTTTATGTCAGGTTATCAGTTGAAAAACACAAAGAATGAGGTGTTCCTGTTTCAAATGTTACGTTATGAATAGCGCTTGGGGAACGAGAATTTCATAATCGCCAACATTATTATAAACAAGGAGATAATCACTAAGCAGCTTTAATTAAATTATTCTCTCTTCTTTTCCAGTTGTCCACTGACCTACATACTTACATTATTTAATCACTGTATTTAATATTTTCCTTTTATGTTGGATAATGGTGAATTAACAAAAGATACCAGTGTAGGTTTTATCTGGTCAGTCTTTTTTTTGTGGCCACCGTCTAGAGCAAATACCTTAGAGGAGCATTTTGGGGGTTAATGCAATTTCGTACCTCTCCTTGAAAAATGCATTTTTGGGGGATTCCTACGTTTTAGTTGTCGGAGATTACGAATAGGTAAAAAAAAAATTTAATTTCATCTGCTCCCCCCCCCATTTAAATTTTTGATTTTTGTCTATTTTCAAGGGATCGTAGCGAATTGACGAACATGTGCAAATCGAAATTAAATACAAAAACATTAAAGTGAAAAATATTTGCGTTTTACTTGTGATTATAATCGTAAATAATAATTTAATGCAAATTAAATATACACCATTTTATGAGAAACAATGTTTAATAATTAGTGTTATAAAATTTATTAGGGGGCTCAAATTTCACCCCCTCTCCAATTAAACTCTTTCATCCATTTGTTTATTTATGTCTATTTATCCATAAAATATATTTGTCAACTAAATGTGGCGATCCTATAGAAGACGGTATTACTGTTGTTTTTAGTCCCAGGAAGACATCCATCCATCTACCCACCCACATATTTATATGCTTATTGAATTTAAAATTTTGAAAATGTGGCTTCTTGCATATTCAGAATCTCAGTTTCGAAAAAGTTCTAAATTTTGAGGTGGAGGGGTGTGTGTGTGTGTGTGTGAAATTTTAAAAAATTCTGTTTTTGCATATTCGTAATCTCCGACATCTAAAACGTAGCATTCCAAAAAAATGTTTTAAAAAAATGCATTTTTCAAGGAGGGGTACGAAACTGCATTAGCCCCGCATTCTGCCCACTCAGTACACATTTGTCAAAACCTCGTATGACAAAGTAAAGAATGCGTACACCCGATGTTTAGGGTTAGTGTTTTTGTTTCGCCGAAAACGGGTGGTGTACGTATTCTTTATCTCCGCCGTTTATATTCCCCTCATCCAAATTAGCGTTTATATTGAAGGGGAACTTGAACAACTCATGGCAACGTTACTTTTTTTACATTAGAAAATATACAAAAGCAAATAGAAATTGATATAATTCGTGTCAAATTGAATTTTACGTACCGTTTTTTCATTCCCCGGACAAGACTAAGATTGTGCATCTTTCAGTTTAGGGTAACAGTATTTCTCGACAAGATTCCTTCCTTTCCACAAAACAAAATATTCAGTTATTTAGGGAACGTAGAGAAAAAATAAATGGACACAACTGTGCCACTTCAGAAAAAATGCTACGAACTGTTGCCTATAAGAGAAGTAAGAGTGTTTGCCCCTCTTCAGCTCTTTCGATAGCCGTACATGTAAAGTGAATGTCTTTCTTCTGCAATTTCCGTGAACAGTTATATTCCTTTATCCCCCGCACCGCTGAATCGCTTATTTATGTATCATTCGTTTGTGTGTGTGTGTATGTATGTGTATATTTGTGTATCTAAGTACTCTGTGTGTGTGTATAAATATATACATACATGCACGTAAATACGTGTATACTTATATAAACAAATATACATATACACAAACACATACGAGGGGCTACTGAAAGATTCTCAGATTCACTCACTTATTGCAGCGGTCCTTCCGTTTTTTCAAAGTCTTGAACTCGGAAGGTGGGGCCACCAACCAGGCCTTTTACGACACCCTCAAAGCCAGTAACTTTTCAGCACTCTCTCATACATATATGTATACACAAAAGTGTAATAAACACAAGCAATTCAGAATATGATGAAAGAACGAAAAAATAAAAAAAGATTACGGAAATTGCCGAACAAAAACTTTCACTTTTCATGTACAGCTATCGAAAGAACGCTAAAATCATTCTTTTCTCCATAGATACCTCTTCAAAATTTGTTTTCAAAATTCTAGTTTTGTTTCTCAAACGTCCACTTGTATAAGTCGCAGCTCCTGCAACTATTAGCAGCTTAATCCATTTTGTTGTCTGGAGGCGGGGTAGAAGAAGCGGTTAAGAAATCTGAAAACAATTTTTTTTAAAACATGTGAATTACAATTGCTTCAGAATGTGCAGTATTATAAAATGACGGATCACTTCATCACCCTCACCCCCAAACGTTTTAATTGTGACAGCTATTCCGAAGGCACGATGGAAGTGATATTTAAGAAATTTTTTTACTTTGAATTACATTTGTTTTTGATTGTGAGATATAGTAAATGACAAAAAAAAAAAAAAAAAAAA
>NC_068984.1:57992792-57996352 GCF_001194135.2 Octopus bimaculoides
TCCCGAACCAAAATAAGGGATTAGCAGCATAAAAATCAGAGTTTTTTTTTTTTTTCTTAGTGAAAACCGTGTGGGTGTTATTCTGAAAAGTTACTCTGAAAAATTACCGAAAAAACCTCTAAGAAATACATACCATTTTATTCGTGACAGCCATTCTGAATGTCTACTGAGCAGGTTTCGCAGTTAATCAGCTCATACTGTTGAATAATGTTTATCTCTCTTCTGTACGTGAACAGTATCGATTAGCTAAAGTTGTCGTGCTTGTTACTTTAAGTATATTAACACTAACTACAGCAGCTCCTCAACACTGTTGGTAGGTTTTTCTGATAAGTAATTTTAAATAAAACAATTTTACTAATATGTCCAATGGTGTGTGTTTGGTGGTGGTGGTGGTGGTGGGGGGGACAAAATTAGTAACCTGAGTAAAATGAGTAATTTCTGGTTTCTCGTTATTTTCTCCCTACCTGTTTGAAATCATTACACTGCAAGGTTGCACCATCTTCAAGAGTATAAATTGGTCAGCATAGTTGGAGTTGAGAGAGTTTGGAATATAAGTGACTTGTACTTGTTTTTCAAGAAATTTTCTACGACCCGATTATAATTGAAGTTGCTAATAAAATATTTGGATAATTTTTGGTGATTAACAACCAATATTCTTTTCTCAGTTGGATTCCAAGTCAACCCCACCCCATACTAGCGTCTAATTTGATAATTTTCAGTTTTCAAAATAATGTCTAAAATGGAGTAAAATAATTTCCTCTCTTTAACTGCAGTGGTTCCTAAATAAATATATCGAGAGCCACTCCAGCGCATAATGAAGCTACAGAGAATATTTTGTTCTAGTCGAATTTCGTTTTTCCATAACGCTCTTTCATTTGACCTACATACTTAAATTTTTGTTGCATTTCTGATCTTTCTGAAGTCTAAGGTTGGATATCGATGTGTATGATTCTGTTTTTAAATGTTGGAAAATTGAATAGGCAGATTTACCTATCTTGGTTTACTCAATTTTATCCCAGCTAAATTTTGCTGATGAGAACGGGGATATTTTTCTGAAATAGTTAGTGTCCGGAATATGTTATAGTGCTTTTAATGCATGGCTGATATAGTTTTTGTAAAGTAGTGAACATTTGTAAAAAGTATATTTCTCAAAGCCAAAAATGCAGTAAAACCTTCTCATTGTACCCTCTACACCTAGAGTGGAGTTACTACGACATTCCGATTTGCAAAACGTTATCAAACTTGAATAAAAACAACAAAAATAAATAAAACTCAAAACGCCTAATATTGAATATTAAATACGTGTGCTATGCATAATTTTCATTTAATACTATTTGCAATCGGTGCATTAAAGAAAAGGCTTGTATTTTGTGAATTTTAGGTAGGATCAAACACCCATAGAAGTATTCAATTTTCCCAAACCTTTTGGTTCCAAAGTCTTCTTGGATTATTGATTTTTCTCTTCGTATCAGGGTTAGCCACCGTGGTTAACATTATCCTAAAATAAATAAATATTAAATTTACTTCAATAATTAAATGAAATACTGGTACTTGTACATTAGTGTTAATGATAAATTTATTAATAATGTACTGTAAGGTAGCAAGCAGTATACTAGCTTTGGCAGCTGCAGGAATTTAAAAGTTTCTGCTCGTAAATTAGTACGGATTATAAGAGGTTCCCGACCTCCACTGCCCGGGAAGTCTGTGTTGTAACTATATAAATTTATAAGTATTAAATACAATTTCGTTCTCTTTTTTACTTTTCATTATTTATTACAATGCAATTGCTTTCCTTAGATATTAGCGTTGTAACTATATAAATTTATAAGTATTAAATACAATTTCGTTCTCTTTTTTACTTTTCATTATTTATTACAATGCAATTGCTTTCCTTAGATATTAGCGTTGTCATACCTCGTCGCATCTAGTCTCAATGCATTGCTTCACGTTGCTAATATTGTGCGTTGATATAATGAAAGTACGCTTTACGGAACTTTATTTCATTGTATTTGGTTTTATTTTATCTCCCTTAAACATTGAATTAAACCGCGAGTCATAGGGTTCGCGCGCGCTTGAGTGTGTATATTATATCGGCGCAAGGGTCATGGCGACCTTTGACAAGAAAGATTTCGCATTCCCTTTCACGGGCCCCGACTTGTCGGTGCAGAGTTGTCTGCAAGCGGCAAGTCAACTTGCTTGGGGGCGCCGATGAAGAGGATTTACATTGATTTTTAAATTTAATTGTATTGATTTTTGATTTTTGTATTAAAATTTTTTATTTAAAGGACAAATTGAAATCGAGGGCTTGTTGGTCGGTGGGCGCCGACATCCCTCTCATCTTTTTCATATTTATCATTGTTTTCATTCATCTCATTTTGTTTAAGTCCAGCCCAAAAGCTTCTATCTTTGTACTGCCCTTGTGGCAAATTTTATGAAATAAAGAAGCTTGCTTCCCAACCACATGGTTCCGGGTTTAGTCCCACTGCGTGGCACTTTGTGAGCGGATTTGGTAGACGGAAATTGAAAGAAGCCCGTCGCTATGTTTTTTGTTTTCATATTCGTTTTCTACACATTTTGTTACACCTTGTAGGCTGTTTTTGTTTTCGTGACGGGGGCTTAAACTCTGTGTGTGTGTGGAGGCGCAATGGCCCAGTGGTTAAGGCAGCGGACTCCCGGTCATAGGATCGCGGTTTCGATTCCCAGATCGGGCGTTGTGAGTGTTTATTGAGCAAAAACACCTAAAGCTCCTTACTTAGGGTCCATGTAGGCCAAAAAAAATGGTGGTGAACCCTGCTGTACTCTTTCACCACAACTTTCGCTCACTCTTTCTTCCTGTTTCTGTTGTGCCTGTAATTCAATGGGCCAGCCTTGTCACACTGTGTCACGCTGAATATCTCCGAGAACTACGTTAAGGGTACACGTGTCTGTGGAGTGCTCAGCCACTTGCACGTTAATTTCACGAGCAGGCTGTTCCGTTGACTGGAACCCTCGACGGAGTGCCAACGATATATATACATATACACACACATACATACACACGCGCACACACGAGAGGGTGCTGAAAAGTTCTTGGCTTAGGGTAAAAGAAAATATACGAGCAGCAGTGAATTATGATTTTATCCAACATAATCCCTTCTCAGATTTACACACTTACTGCAGCGGGCCTCGTAAATGGGCCTTTTGCAATATACTTAAAGCCAGGAACTTTTCAGCACCTCCTCATGTGTGCCCGTCTCTCCTTCTCTCTCTCTCTCTATATCTATCTATCTATCTAACTATCTATCTATCTATCTATATATATATATATTTATATATATATATATAGCTATATCTACACACACACACACACACACATACATACATACATACATACATACATACATACATACATACATACATACATACATACATATATATATATATATATATATTATTTTGTTTAAAAGAGTTCCAACACTGTCTGTTTTTTATGTTTTATTTATATTCCTGCAGAACCAATGTGGGGTATAGAATATGGAATATACAATATATAATATAATATACAATATATAATATAAAAT
>NC_068984.1:57996521-58007334 GCF_001194135.2 Octopus bimaculoides
ATATATATACACATCTATATATATAGTTGTATAAATATACATGTATATATATAGATGTATATATATACATGTATACGCATAGCTGTATATGTACAGATGTATATGTATAGATATAGATGTATATGTGTAGATGTATATATATATATATATATATAGATGTACATGTAATATGTACACATATATATATACATATATACATGCATACATATACACACCCATACACACACACACACACATATACATAGGTGCAGGTGTGGCTGTGTAGTAAGAAACTTGGTTCCAAAACACATGGTCCTGGATTCAGTACAACTGTGTGGTGACTTGGCATGTGTCTTCTGCTATAACCTCAGACCAACCAAAGCCTTGTGAGTGGATTTTGTAGAAAGAAACTGGAAGAAATCAATTGAATTTTTATGTATGTATATATGTAAGTGTATGTTTGTGTCTTTGTCTCTGTGTTTCTCCCTCATCGCTACTTCACAACTGGTGTTTGTTTATTTACATCCCCATAACTTACTGGTTTGACAAGAAGAAACTGATAGAATAAGTACCAGTCTTATCAAAATAAAAAAAAAGCACTAGGCAGTGTCTCATATTTTTGTTTGCCCACTCAGTTGTATCAATCAATCTATCTTTTTGTGTGTGTGTGTATATATATATATGTATAATACACACACACACACACACACACACACACACATATATGTATATGTGCATATTCATATCTATTACATAAAAGTCAATGTCTTTATGTGTGTCCATGCGTTACAATTGAAAGCTACTGCACCGATCCTAATGAAATTTGGAACACAAAATCCAAGCCTAGAGAGAAGGGTAATGCTGTGTGTTTCATACAATTTCATGGACCAAAATTACTGAATGGATCCTTATGTTATTTGGAATTTAGATTCAATGCATAAGGGAAGGTATAATGCAATATGTTTGGTTTGAATTTGAGATGGCTTAAAGGGGGCAGAACCCCCATGAAAATTCATAAATTTTTTATGTTGATGAAATTTCAACCATGGGTAATTGACACACATCAAGAAATATTCTCAAAGTTTCCACTTCTCATGAGGATTCTAAGACCCCCCCCCCTAAATTTTAGTCATTTTTTATGATCCAAAACTTTGTCAAAAGTACTGAATGGATCTTTATAAAATTTGGACATTATATCCTATGCATAAGGGCCATAACTCCCATGAAAATTCATATATTTTTGCTGTTGATGAAATTTCAACCATAGATATTCGACACAAATGAAGTAATATTTCTAAAATTTCATCTTCTTAGAAGTTAGAAAAACTCCTTTATGGGGACTTAACACCCACAATTTAGTCATTTTATCTAAGCAAAGACAAATACAGTTGTACTCTTGGAAGCTGTAATATCACTCGAGCATAAAAGGTAAGCGTTATTTGTAATTCAATAGTACAACAGTGTAAGAGTTTGCTTTGAGATATACTTACATTGGGATTTCTGCAATGTAGTGCATAAATTGTCCAGTAAATGAGAGGCATCTTTGCCTCCACTGATTCAGTTGCAAAGTGTTCTGTAAACTTATTTGGTTGCAGACCTCCTTTGAATCTTTTTATTATCACTGGGTCACACATAGTCCCCCAATGGTAACCTTGATTTGAAGGCCTTCCCATATGAGTGACTGGTTATTGAAAGACATTTATAGATTGTAAATTTATTCTGTCCAGTTACCTATCAGTATAGTGGTCATTTGCAAACTCCAGAGGTGACACTTTCATTTTTCCTTAGCCCTCACATCACACAGTTGTTAATGTTTCAATTGGGTCACACCCTTCCAATTGCTATAGATCCGTAATGCATCTTACGGCTGTGTCTGTCACCTGTATGGTGAGGAATCCTACATTGGGAGTAGTAACGGCTAGAGTAGGGTAGCTGACTGCTTAATGTGATCATTCTGGTTTTCTGTAGCTTTGTTCTCTTTTACAAACCCAGTGAACATACATATATTTCCTATTGCAAAGAAATTCAAACGATATAAGACCTAAGTTAAAAAGGTTCTCAACAATTCAACTTCTCTGGTTGACATTAAGACACCCACCCCCAATAGGGGCCTTAACTCCCACATTTTAGAGCTCCATGACCTCAATTTTTCAGGAGCAAAATCCTTTTAACAGGTTCCATAAGAGTGGAATTTTGGAATCTATCCATAAAGATCAGTAGTATGGGATACATGTGTCATGATTAGAATTTTTTTAGCGTGTGTCAAGAGGAAAAGAACCCTCATCTGCAATTATGATGAAATTCGAATCATAGGTATTCTAGTTCATTAGAGAAAATATAACTGAAAAGTCTAATACTTGAAATGCATGTAACACAGGCAACGCTGGGTATCTCTGCTAGTATATATATATATATATATATATATATATATATCATATATCTAGTACATATGTGGAAAATCGGTGTGAGTTTGTTTGTGGCGTTTTTTGCTAACTCCTGCTACATTGTTTTATTGATTTTGATGAAACTTGACAAGTGAGTAGAACACATGTCTGGAAACCTTTTGACATACTTACATTGTTGAATAAATCTATAATACGGCCCCTGGAAGGAACCTTTATATCTGCCTCATATAACCAATTTTTTTTGAAACACCCAAGGGGTAGAACTCATTTCATTGTTTATGTTCGATTACTCTGAATAATGACTTTTTGTGTGTCCTGTTTCCATTTTTTGCAGACAATATCACTTTTATACTTTATTTGACATGTGAGTAGAACTTCTGTCTGGAAACCTCATGACATACTTAGATTGTTGAAAAAAAAATCAATAATAGGGCCCTTCCAATGGATCCTTATTACTAATATTTTATTTAAACAACCCAGGGGAAATAACCCATACCACCTGCAGTTTTTAGCGAAGCAATCAATATTTGATTTTTACGATCAGCCGACCTAATTCTGCATTTCACTACTCACAGATTTGAACTGCTAAACATTATTGTTGCACTTCCTTAATTTCAATCTTAAACCTTAAAGACTTCATTCTTTCATTTCTATACATACCTTTTTGAATGCCCGTTATTCCTATAATTCTGCATTATTACAATTACGCTTTTTCTATGACAGTAGATAAATTTTTTATTCCACGACGTATTTGTAGTGTCTTCATTCAGGCATAGCGTGGATTCGATCCTCGATTGCCAAATTTCAGTTAACACTTCAACGGGGATGCTGTCAATAAGTTGAAGGTTAGCAATTTACTGTGTGGTGATAATCACTCTTTGTTGACTTTCTCTGTGATAGTTTAATTTGAGTCTTATATTGGAGAAAAATGTGCAGTGACTTGAGACATGGTGATCATTTACTTAATTATGTGTGCATTAAATATCCTAAAAATAATTTTCAAGTTTTTATATATTTCATTTTAAAGGGTATAATTTGTTTTCCATCTTGAAAAATATTTCCTTATTACTTGTTTGACAAAACAAGTCATTGTAGTTTAAACAGTTGTAACTCTTATAATTTGGGAATGATATAATCTCCAAATTTGTTTCCTTGGAACAGTTATGTACTTGGTAAAACAATCAAATGCATAACAATTTTATATACTGACGATATTACCTCACTAATTTAGACATTTTAGTTGTGATTTTGGCTAAAGAACCGAGGTAAAATGATTATGAACTTCTTCAAATTACAACATGATGCCACATTGTTCTTTGACGATTAATTTGAATTTGACCTCTCATTTAAATTCAGATTACCACTTCAACATACCTGATTTAATTAACCTCTCTTCATTATCAGTTTTTGCTGTTCATATATCATTGTAATGTAACATTGTACTGTATAACCTCTGGAGATATCTTAGTCATTAAGACAATGGTATCTTTGAATTCTGGGTATTTTGCAAGTTTTAATATTATTTTGTCATCAGTTGCACTAATTTGATGATCTATTAAAGGAATTTCCTGTATATGCAAAAATGAGCCTGAAAGTAGTGGCCAAATGTCCCTCAAATCGCATTTTAGCATCTTAAAAAAGGAAGGGTACAGTAATACAGGAATGGCTTGCAGCTAAACAACAACAAAACCCTTTCTAATATACAAGTGGATCTCTTTAGAACACTTGAATGGGTTTTTAAAAAAGTTCTTTTAAGGCTCAGGAGTGGCTGTGTGGTAAGTAGCTTGCTTACCAATCACATGGTTCCGAGTTCAGTCCCACTGTATGGCACTTTGGGCAAGTGTCTTCTACTATAGCCTTGGGCCGGCCAAAGCCTTGTGAGTGTATTTGGTAGACGGAAACTGAAAGAAGCCCGTTGCATATATGTATATATATATATATATATATATATATATATATAAAAATGTATGTGTGTTTGTCTGTCTGTTCCCCCATCATCGCTTGACAACCGATGCTGGTGTGTTTACGTCCCCGTAACCTAGCGGTTCGGCAAAAAGAGACCAATAGAATAAGTACTAGGCTTACAAAAAATAAGTCCTGGGGTCGATTTGCTCGACTAAAGGCGGTGCTCCAGTATGGCCGCAGTCAAATGACTGAAACAAGTAAAAGAGTAATGTTCTTTTATATTGATCCAGATGACTGGAATTTATATGATTTTTTTTTGCAAATGAAATTAATAAAATATTTTTAATCTCTTATTCTTAGTGATTCTATAAATGAATAATTTTTCTTTCTCATTAATATTGGTTAAATGGTATTTAAGAAAAATGTTTGTACTGTTGTAAGACCTTGAGAGGAATGTTCTTGGGAATGTGTTCAGTTACAGTCTTTTCTTTTATCAAACATTTATTTTAAATGTCAGCACTTCGTGTTGATGATTTAAGCTTTTTGTTACCATATTTCTTTTGAGATACTCAGTCTTTTCTCCAATTAATTTTGAAGATAATGAGGAATATAGTAAAATTTTGTCATTATTAAATGATGTTTGGAACATAAATTAACACAAAGTTCTGATGGAAGATTTTAATTCAAGACTCTTGAAAACAAGAAGTTTGTATCACAGAGCCAGGGGTAGTCTCAGGTAGGTTGGTATCAAAAGGGTTAAAATGTATTGGATACTTAGATATTCTTTAGTATTTTACTTGTTATTTTGCTTCATCTATTTGAGAGACTGATGCATTTCACTTGCAGGGTACCTCTTTTTTTGTTTTTACTTGTAGGCTATATTCATTCTAGTTTTGTTGATTTGATTAAATTTTAATTTTTGGACAAACAATATAATCTAATATTCAAAATTCTTACTGTCATGCATTATTATTAAATTATGGACTTAACTTAATTCTTACAATGGCACAAAGGTACACAATAGTAGAGGAGGAAATATATTCAGTTTATTCAATCCTATAAAATGATTGGTATTTATTTTTATTAACCAGAATGATGAAGTATGAAGTCAACTTTGCTAAAATTTGAATGTTTTGTTTTTTAGTTATGGCTTCACCCTTTAGTTTTCTGACTGACCAAAACCAACCAAAAATAATTCCCCATATCTGATTCCTCTATGAAATCACTAAAATATAAACAAATGACGTTATTGAATATTTGTAGCTTTTTGTCTTTATTCAAGTAAAAATACTGTGAAATTTTTTAAACTTTTTGGTTTTCTCAATGTTTGGAGAGAAGTGTATATCTTAGTTTTTAATGATATGGCATCAGCAAGTAGTGATTCTGACTTTGAAGGTTTTACTCTTGATGTACAAAATATAAACGAAAACAACAGTGATTTATCTTCAGATGAATCTGATATTGATATTTATGAATCTTTGTCAGACGAGGAAGATTTTGATAATGAAAGTGATGAAAATGATATTGAAAACATTATGGCAACATGGTTGAAGATTACTATATCAACCACAATTACCGATTTCACAGAAAAGACTTGTCCACAATAAAAGTCTACTGTGCTCAACCATTGGACTATTTATTTTCATTTTTACCAAAATGTTTTTTTGAAACTGTCGCAGAGGAAACAAATAAATATGCTCAATGCATAATTTCTATTTGTGGAAGTCCCAATCCACTATCGCCGCCAACTGATACTGCGGAAATGTGAGCTTTTTTTACTATAAACATTATGTTTGGTATCAAACAGCTTCCTTGACTGTGGAAGTACTGGAGTCTTGATATAAGGTATGGTGATCCATTTATCTCCAGCATTGTCTAACTATAAGTAATTAATACTAGACATATTATCCAGCCTTGCCTGATAAAGTATTCACGGAATTGGTTGCCAGTTTGTAGAATGGGAATTCACGGTACTTATGCATGTATATATATTTAACCTAACTTCTGGACTTATTTTATTGGAACCAAACAATTTACATGAGTAGAAGCTTTTTTCTAACAATTTTTATCTTGAAAATCACCTGTTACTTTTGTTTTAAAGTGAAAGAGAAGAGAACTTGAAAGATGTATGAATGTGTATATGAAATGGACGTGTGTGTGTGTGTGTGTGTGTGTGTGTGTGTGTGTGTGAGAGAGAGAGAGAGAGAGTGTGCCACTTACACATACATGAGAACACACATGTTCACTCACTCACACACTCTCTCGCTTTCTCTTTCTCACACACACACATACACACTCACATGCACACGTACGTACAAAAAAGATGTACACATGTATTGATGTATGTACATATACATGACAACACCCCCACTCACACTCTGTCTCTCTTTTTCTCTCTCTGTCTTCCTCTCCCTCTCTCTCTCTCTTTCACACACACACACACACACACGTCCATTTCATGTACACACATCTTTCACTTTCTCCTCTCTTTCACTTTCTCCTCTCTTTCACTTTAAAACAAAAGTAAATAAAAATTTTTTACGGAAATTAATGAACTTCGGATGATGAAATCACATTCAGTTAAAAATATTTCTAAGTGTGTAAAATAGTATGTACGTCAAAAAGTCAAGGTTTTTTTTTTTCTGGGAGAGTGCGAAGACAATGTGTGTGTATGTGTCAGATAGCGAACGTGTGTTTGTGTTGATTGACACACCATGACATTCATTATGTGTGTGTATGTGTATTGATGCCATGGAAGCCATGTATTTTTTTCATTAAAAAATAACAAAAAATGTGTTTATTGTTTAAATAGAGGTTCAAATGTCACAAAAATTTGTACTGCACTGCCAAAGGTAATTATGAAAATAAATATGTAAAAAAAGTTAAGATAAAATATACTATTTCTGAGATATTTCAGTTACACACAAACATCCCTAGAGTTTTAATATTATCAAAATTTCTGTATGTAAAAAGTCACAAGGTACCTCTGCCACCAAGAGGCTATGACCATTTGAAATTTTGGGTAGACATCACATCTCAGTTACTTGAAGGCTTTTCTTCTTGAAAGCACTGAACTGTGAGAAAAACAAGATTAACTGAGGTGGATGTCAACAAAGAAAATATTGACATCTATAAACTTGAAAAAATAAATGGAAGGAAAAAAGTTTGCAGACTGTGTTCGCTGCAAAAAAGAAAAATTGCGAAAGGGTATCAGGTCAAGACCTTATATATGTGTTTGTTTTGCAAAGTGCCCTTGTGTAAAGGGTGCTTTGGATAGTTTCACAATAGAAATATGGTATAACTATATTTTGGTGTTTAATAGTAATATTATCATATATTCCTATAATTTTATTACAAATAATATGTGAAAGTGAGAAATGCATATTTTTTTCAGCATGTTACACACTTGTATTCACCTTTGTTTCACCTGTTAATGAGCTTTTTTTATTAGATACATTCTGTTATGTAAATGTATTCATTAAATTATATAAGAGTTTATAGCTTTGGGATTATTGACTAGTAAAAGAGTTTTGTACTTTATTTCCAATGAAAAATTTTGAATGAAATATAGAGAAAGAATAAAATCCTGTACCAATTATACCTGTATTTTAATTAATTCAAATTAATGTACCTCATCTTGAAAAGTGGCAAAATTGTTGGTAGTTGACATCTGGGATAATTTTAGTAACAAATCAAACAGGTAAGATGCATTAAGAATTTCAATTTTAATGTTATTGCTTTTACACCTGTTAATTAAATTTACTTGCCCATAAAAGTCAAATTTAATGAGAAAGATCAGCTAAAATTACTTAACTATAAATCACTGGTCTATAAGCACTCACTGACAAAATTTCAAATCTGTATGTAAAAAATTAACAAAGTTACAAGCAAATATTGTGGGCACCCCACTTGAACCTGAGTAATTCAAAATAATGTGAACAAATAAGCATTACATTTGACAGATTGATCTGAACACTAAAGGGTTAAGGCAAGAAGATCAACACTCATGACCCTTTGCAAAGTCTTCAGGACTCAAATGTAGAGAATTATCCTCTGACTAAAGATCTGGCTTGATTGGTTGCAATAGATTAGATTCTACTAAGGTTGCACAAAGGCTAGTTAATAGTACTAAACAAAATTTCAGATTAAGTCTACTACCCAAGTTGGAAGGATTATAGAAAGATAAAACTAAATCCTATAAAACTCTATTTTTTTTACTTTATTGTTTTTATTGCTGGCTTTAATTAAAATAAATTTAGCTAACTGATATTGGAATTTATCAATTCTGAGTAGGAGCGGAGATATCATATAGTTGAAATTGCATTTATACTTTTATTAGTGAATGGTAAAAACTAACAGAAAACAAGCATTCATTTTCTGATATATTTTAAATGTAGAATCTCTACACACAGGTAGTTTTATGAAGAGAGTATATTTATTATAACAAGAGAAAATAGCCTCATTTGTTGGACCTTACAAAATTTTTAAATGGAAGAGATGATGACATATTTTGGAGCGCTGTTTCTTATGGAAATTTGGCAGCTCCCAACTTGTAGATATTAATTGGAGTGCAAATTCAGGTCTGAGACAGAAAATCAATAGCCAGGAATCAGTACCTTGATAATACATGTGAAAACAACTATATGTAACCAACTTACCTGGACAAGTGAGTGATATGACAACAGAAAAATCCCACATTCACACTATACATCAGTCATTATATTGTACACACGAATTTCATCCAGTTCCATGCAATAGATATATTTATGATTTTTTTATACTGGACTAACTGCATTTCAAAATTTAGTTTCTTACAGAGAGAGAGAGAGAGATAGAGAGAGAGAGAGAGAGAGAAGTTGTTGGCAATGTTGTTACTAAGGGTGTCTGAAGAAAGTTTATGAGAAGGTGAATGAAAGAATTGAAGAATTTATTAAGCATATTACCAGAATGACTCTATAACCTTTATTTAAGGTAGTCTTTGCTAAGTTAGTGTTAACATATTTTATGTACAATACATTACGAAGCTAACTAGAAATAAATATGTAATGAGGTAAAAAATTATATTAGTCAATGACATATATATTCATTTTCCAGCAAGTTCAGAATACTATGCCAAATATTTTGGTCTTCCGTTCACATCAACAAAGCATATCTTCATTGTACTTATTGAAGTATTGATAAAACATTTATTAAGTAGATGTACAAAATTGCTTGTAGGTTAGTGGTTATTCAACCTCTTTGAAAGAGAGGTGAGGGTAAGCTTCTGCTGGTAGCATAGCTATTTGGTTATTTGTAAAAAAACAATTCAGGAAGGAAAGGTTTGAAGCTGAACAAAATTGAAATCATGAAAATGTTACATTTAACTATAGATACTAAGAATTGTTAATGTTCTAGTTTGTGAGGATACATGACAAAATCTTTAGCTCTGTACTCAGTAACATATTAAGAGAAACAAGCATATTGTCATTCTGAGAACTTGCTGAAGAGGCAGTAAGAATGGGGACAGAAAAACCTACTTCCATTGGAGGTTAGCAGTAGAAATATGTGTGATGTTTCTACTGCCGAATGTAACAAAATGTCAGCAGTAGAAACATTTCTACTACTATCTGACAAAATGTGAATGTAACATTCATGTAAAGCTTTTAGTGTTTGAAGGATAGTTGCTGAAAATATAAAAACTTGTTGCCCTTTTACTGTCAATTTTTTTTGTAATGAGAAGGCATTTATATCTGATAGATTGGATCAGCTGCTGCAAACATGAAAAATATTAGAAAGAAAATGGTGGTTGATTTGTTTCAGCCTACATTCATGAAAATAAGGGCTATTTGAATTATTCTTTGACTTGAGTTAGAGAAATCATTTAATAGGCAGTAATATTTAGTATGGGCTGTTTTGAGTTATAAATCATTAATCTTCCTTTATAAATTCTCATTTATTTGAATAAACATGCATGTAATGTATAAGTGTGTATGTAATGACTGCTTGCACATATGTGAGTAATGATCACATGCTTATGCATGTTTGTAGTTATTGAATGAGCATAAATGTAACTAAATGCATGACTGATAACCTGTATGCATAATCATCCCTTCATGGTCAACTGAAAATTGTATATAAAAGTTGCATGTACAAAATAACTTGGATAGGAAAATGCTAGAAAACTATACAAAAATCCTTTATAAATTTCTTAAACCTAAAGTAGATGTAAAAAGTAGCTATTTTTACAGAAAGTGCATCTCACACTCAGCAGACAACTAACATGTTAGATACAATTACTGAAGCTTTAGAATATAAGTAACTGTGATATTGGTACACTGAAGAGTGATATCACTTGACATGAATTATATTTATTAGCTGTAACAATAGAACACATACTTCATGTGGCTTTCTATCTAGGGCTGGATTAATTTGCAGATTTGTCCTTCAAATGTCATTGTCATCTCTTAGTTATACAAAACATGGGAAAAAAAAAAAACAACTGTTAACAAAAGCTTGTGAGCCACCAGTAATTTCAGCAACCATCT
>NC_068984.1:58007377-58009310 GCF_001194135.2 Octopus bimaculoides
CCCCACCGCTATCACACACATGAACACATTTATATTATACATGCACATGTAAAGCAAGAATTCCATTGTGGATGTAATCATAGGATCTTTACTCTTCAGAGCATTGTTTTAAACAGTATATGGAATTTAAGCAGTCTGTCAATCAGTTTCATTCACTTCAAGAAAGCAATCAACAGTACATATGGACAGTCTTTGTGGAATATTGTTAGGACCTAGTGTGTCCTGCAGTGTATGTAGAGCATGCTTAAAAGCTGCAGAGTAACTTTTAAGATACATTGCTTGTTAGAAACATAACTATTAATTTATGTATCAAAGTAGATATATTGATGAGAAGCATTCTCATTGGACAGAAATAAATATAAATGGAGAATAATCTGTCAAATGGTGTTTATTTTATGAATCATAGTTTCTGTTGCGTGTGTGTATAATGGGTGTGTGGTTAAAAAGTTTGCATGGCATCCATGTCGTTTTAGGGCAAGTGTCTTCTATAGCCTTGGGTTGACTAAATCCTTAGGAGTGAATTTGGTTGCCAGAAACTGCAGAAATCATTGTGTGTGTGTGTGTGTTGTGTGATAAGTTTACATCTCTGTTAATATTACAGTCAATTGGTTTACATTTTCAAAGATCTGTGGAAAATGTAATTCCTGATTTGAAAAACAGGTAAGGGTTGGTAGCATGAAGAACATCTGGCTGTAAAATTGTGCCACAGATAAGTCGCTGACCAACCATGCTAATATGGACAAACATGCTAAAGGAACGAATAAATGAATATTTGTGAAACAAGTTTTCAAATATTTTATATTAAAGATATAACTAGGTTCAAGTTTTTAAATAATTTTTCATATATTCTTATTAGTCCTTTGGAACAATAATGTTATGAAGCTTATTAACATCTGCAGATCAATCATGTATTCTTTTACTCTTTCTTTTCTCTATCTTGTGTCATGTATTGCAGTCTAATAGTTCATGTAGCAACAGTTTGAAATTGTTATACTTAAAAAAAAAAAAAATGGTATTAATTGAATACATCTAGATTAGAATCATCTCTGAATGAGTTAAGTTGCTAAGTAAGCACAGTGTTTTTGGGAATGATTTCATAAAGCCTTTTCATTGATTGTTTTTTCTTTTAAATTCTTATTTTAAAATTTTATTAAAAGACAAGTTATGTATTTCAACAGAAATATAACAAAAAGGTTAATCCAATACATTAGCTGAAACCAGTTCATTTTTTTTATAGTTCAAGAAGTATTTTACATTTGTGTTGCTTGTAAGTTTATTTTTTACTCATAAAATTCCATTGGTAATATTTTCATAAAATTTTTAGTCAGGCATTTGAACCAATGCTTGAGTTTAGTCCATAACCTGTCTACATGCATATGCACACACACGCACGCACGCACGCACGCACGCACGCACGCACGCACGCACGCATGCACACACACACACACACACACACACACGTGCACGTGCGTGCACATGCTTCATTCAAATTCAAGCAGACCCAAATTTTTTCTAGAACCTAATTTTTATATGTGGACTCATGAATAAAATTTAAGTGAAAGTTGCATGTATCTTTGTTTTAGACAATCATTTTGATAACTTACCTGACTAATTGGCATAGAGCTGCTTATCAGCATATTCTAATCTCTGACAAACAAACATAGTATCCTTGTTCTGCCTTTTCTACTGCAGTAGCCTTTACTTCTTGGAGCTGGCTGTTGTTGTGCCAGTAGCAGGCCCACTTGTCTCACTCATCGCTCCCACTTTTGTTCCTCTTATTATGTCTAGTCTTCTAAATCCTGCGCCAATTGCTATGCCCTATCCTTTCTTTTCGTGATATTTACTCATAGTGGCATAAAAATTCCCCTTCATATATGATGGCTAACACTTTATGTGTGTGTGTGTGTCTGTATATATATATATATATATATAT
>NC_068984.1:58010244-58023206 GCF_001194135.2 Octopus bimaculoides
TATATATATATATATATATATATATATATATATATATATATATGATGGGCTTCTTTCAGTTTCTATCTACCAAATCCACTCACAAGGCTTTGGTTGACCTGAAGCTATAATGGAAGATGTTTGCTCAAGGAGCCACACAGTAGGAATGAATCTGGAATCATGTGGTTGGAAAGCAAACTTCTTACCACAGAGCGATGCCTGCACCTGTGTATATGTTGGACTTTTTTAAAATTGTTCATTTTATTGTTTACGGTGAATTGGTTTACTGATTTTATATGAGACTAACTATTTTGTTTCTTCATATATGTGTTTATTTTTGAAAATAATGTTATAGATATTTTCATAACTTCTTTTATAGATGTAACTTGGTTTAAAGGATGTACTAAATCACATGATGAATGGTGAAATCCCTAGTGTTCCTATCATAACATTGGCAGGAGTAACAACTCTTACGGATTGTAAGTATTGTCATTGTTTTTGTTCTTAATCTATGAATGTGTTAGAATTATACAATTATTAAAGTGTTTAACTCTTTATTCACCCATTAGCAAATTTGCTTTATTTCTATGAGAAAAATGAATATTTAAAAAAGAAAAAGAAAACTATTCAATTTCATTAGATTGTCTTAAACCAATTTTGAAGTTTATGGTGGTGGGGAAGGAATATTTTCATAAATACTATGAGTATTAGTATTTAAATTTGCATGCCAAGAATTTTTAATGATTATAAGAGTTTCTTTTATTGAATGTTGAAAATGTTCTTTTGAAATAATGTTCAGTTTTGGGAGTATATATTATTTTTTCTTTCAAGCAGCATTTTAGAAGCTGGAAACAATGAAATGTATGAATTTAAATGATTGAAAATAATTTCAAAATTCTTATGAAATTGTAATTGCATCTAATTTTATGTTTTAATTTCCTGTTAAAGATGACTTAGAAAAATGCTTGGGAAAATTATTTAATCTATGATTAAGTAATTTTAATGAAAATGTTTCACTGAATACTTTTGAAAGAATTGTTTTCCTTTTCACACTATATTTGCAAAATATATATAGCTTGACAAAAAAAAAAAAAAAAAAAAAAAAAAATCAACTTTTTATATTTAAATTTTATTTCGTGTAGTGTCCAAAGGTAACTGAAGCCACATTTCATGATAATCCATTTTAGTGTGTATAATATATATATATATATATATATATATATATATCATTCATTTTAATATTTCTGAAAAATAAATGCAATTTTTTTTTAGTCCAGTGGAGAGTTTTTTTTCAATATTTATTTGTTATCACCTGCAGTCTTTCTCATAGTGAACGATAAAAGTATTGTATCCTATGAATTTACAAACATATTGTCTTGTCATGTTATTTTAGAATGCATTTTATCTTGGAGAATCAGATGTTTCCAACATCTGATGTTTCCAGTATGCAGAATTACTCCTCATAATTTTCTTTTGAAATATGATATAATTTCTGTAATTGTAAAGAAATTATATATAATAGCCCTCTTTTAAGTAAACAATTTTTATTTCAACAGAACAAATTAAATTTTAGATTTGTAATAAATTCTTTGTGTGCACGCGTGTGTGCACACACACACACACGAAAAAAAAAACCCAAAAAACGAGGAAATTTTAATCATTTCAGTATTATTTTTCATTATGTTTCAGTATGATTTCACTATTCTTATGCCATTGAGGTTTACTTTCTTAGATGTTTTAAACATATAAGCAAATATCTATTAAAGCTAATCTTAAATTCCGTAGTATAATGTCTCTGTCTTTAATAAAGTATTGCTGAGATTTTCAGATACGTTGCTTTCATAATTATTAAAATGTTTTTGCACTATTAATCAATTTTATTTCTCATTCTCAATTCAAGTTTTCTCACCACTTTTTTTCCACATATAGGTACATCTTAACTTCATGAAGCCAATATATATATCATGCTGAAAATTTCCAGTATTGTTTCTGTCTGTTCTTATCTATTACAGTTGTGGTTAGTGTTACAAAGGTGACATCCCGATACTCCATTTTTGATTAGTATTAAGGAAATTGTAAAGCCATGAGCAATTACAGAAAACCTCATCGAATCAGAAATGGCTAAATACATTTAGAGTAAAAAGAAGTTAAGGAAATGTTCAGTAATTGTTATTTGATAAGGAAAGGAAAGCAGAAACAAATCATTGGAAAATTAAAGTACTAGCTCACATTAGCTCAAATTTTATCTTCCTTAACAGGTTTCACATAGATATTTACATAGAAGTTTAATTAGTTAATTTTATCAAACTAATTTTTTCATAGTTTTGATTTTTGTTTTCTTCCCTGAATATCTTCTGCCACCATTTTTTCATTCAGCGTGCATCATCCACTTACATTACATTTCTCTTGCATATTTGGTCAGTTTCTTTGAGGCACAAACACGTTTCCAACATACTGTGCTCAACTCTTCCTTTCCAATCATTGCAACTTTTCTGCTTTCACAGCCATATGCAATTTACCTTTTATTGAGAGAATTCTTTTGTTGCCAAAAGAGACAGAAGTTCTTCCACCCACAGCTATTAGACTAATATTAGCTGCTTATTTATTTCTAGAACACTCAAATTATCTAGAGCTCATGATCTTCAGTCTACATTAGTTGATCTGCTGCATGTAAAATTTTGGTTATTTTGGTCTATTCTACAGCAGATTTTGTGTATCAATTTAATACACTGACTACACAATATTCTTGTTCTGTCCTTTCTTGCATACTGAATAATCATTTGCTCAAGATATTTATATAGAATTAAAAGATAATTTTTTTCAATTAATTACATAGCTTATTTTTGAGATGAGTTATGACTGTAGTAAACATTGATCAGACCATTTACTGCATCTTTGTTTTCCAAATAAGTCACTTATATTAGAAAAAAAGGAATGTGGTTATAATTTACTTGTTTTTTTTAAAAAAAATTCTTATTGATTTTTAACTATTAGAAATATTTGTACATATGTCATGATATTTTAGTGTACAAGCCACAAGGTATATTAATTGATATTTTAGGATATCTAGAATTAATTTTAGTACAGTGACATTACTCTCAATTATTAAGGATTACATTTTAGAGTTGTCAGAGATAATTACTCTCTTGATTTTTGAAAATAGTGTGTTTTTCTAGATTGTAGAGACTTAATTTAGGATTTTGTTAATTTAAGAATCTGTTCATTTGGTACACTGTCCCTAATTTATTCACAGTTTCTTGTAGACATAACATTAACATTGATTTTTCATTTGAAGGTTACTTCAAACTTGTAATATGTCTGTGATTTTAGCAAAGGGCATATTAATAACAGAAGTGAAGTGATTTCAACTGGCAACTTAAATAGATACAAGCAATTTGTTGAGCACATTATTTGATATTTCATAGTAAAAACAATAGCTTGAAAGTTTTTCAAAATACACCAAGCACTTTAATGTAGAATGAAGATTGTCTTTAAAAACTCCACACAAAACAGTTCATAAACACTTACAAATTCATTCATTTGTTTTTAATTGTTAAAAAGGAACACATTTTAAAGGTTTAAATTTCTATGTAGTCTGCTTTTGATTAGTTTAATTTTTTTGTTAAAGATAGTTAAAAAAATTAGTTTTAATTTCAACATTTTTTATCATAATGTAAAGATATATTGCTAAGCATATTTTGGAAGATTTTTTGTGATTTTAGTTACAAAGTAAGTGTAAGATAATAAATATAAGTTCTTTTAATAAGCAACTTTTGTAAAGATAAACTTCAAATTGTGGTAGATAAATTTATCTTTTTAAGTGAAAGTTTATTAGAAAATGAATTTTACTTATTTTTATGAACTTATCTTGTCCTAACTACTGGTATATAAATTCTGAAACTAAAATTAATTGCATTATTTTAACTTGTACTATGCTCACCTTTTTTTAAAGGTTTCCAAATTGTTAAATAAAAATCCCTTTATTGTGGTGGATTATATATATATATATATATATATATATATATATGTATATAATATTTTTTTTTGTGGCAGGTTATAATCTGAGTTTGTGTGTGTAGTCAGTATTATTTGATAAAATGTAATTTCTATTATGTTGATGCTTGAAGTTCATGCAATGACTACAATACTGTCTTAATGTTATCCACTAAAAATTCAAAGAAAAGTGGCTGGTTATTGTCAGAATTATTGTCAGAAAACTTTTTCAAAAATTTCAAGAAAATAACTGAATTAAATCACCATTCTTATCCTTGGACTTGTGAAAAAATAGATTTAAAAAAAAATTACATTATATTAAAATAGCTGCATGGTTATTGCTTGTGTAGTGAAGATTCCACATGATTGATCCAGATTTGCTTGAATCTTCTGTAATCAGTGTCTTTTTCTTTGCCAAAATGATCATTACCAACCTTACAGAATTCTCTTTTTTCTATTTCTTAATCATGTTGGTTTTGAAAGCTATAATCTCACATAGAAAGCCTCAGCATTTGTCACCTGCTTTGCACCCAAATCCTTACTGTATACACAAGGCAAAATTTCCTCTGAAATTATCCTCTTCACTTCAATGGGCTCACTCCCATGCACAATCACACATCAAGAGCACTTATTGTATCTAGCCAATGAAGCCACTGGTTCACATGGTCTCCCTTCCATTTCTTTCAAACAGTTGCCCCAGAGCTGGCCTCTATACTCACCAAACTGTTCAATCTCTGATTCTAAGGAATAAATGCTGATTGTTTCAAACATTCTGCTATATGTCTAACTCCCAAGATCCTACCAGCTATTATCGTGTTACTTCTAACATTTCAAAGGTGATGAAAATAACCACAAATATAATATTTGACTACCAGTATGGCTTTTGTAAAGCTAATCTACTGAAAACCTCACCTATATCATTTATCAGTGGGTTTGTGCACATTTCTTTTCATTTTTTATTATAAACTTATGCCTATGAAAACAGCCAGTGCATACACACATACATGTAAGATAATGAGAAGGATAATTTGAGAGGTAAAACTATGGTAAAATAGCATTTCTGAATTTATTATAGCCTTATTATTTAATTGACTTCCCACTACTCGTGTTATTTAGTAATTTATAAGCTGTCATGTGTTAGTACTTCTGCACAGTTATTGTTGTTGTTGTTCTTATTATTATTACCTCCACCTTAGCGAAAGTGGAGCTATTGTTTTCAGTTTGTTTGTTTGTTTGTCTGTGGACAAGATATCACAAGAACTGCTGGATGGATTTGGATGAAACTCTCATGGATATTTGGCCTTGTGACTGGCATAAACTGATTAGATTTTGGGATCGATCCGGTATCAGACAAGGTTTCTGGATTATTTTTCTTGTTTTTTACTTAATTTTTGAGAGTGGTCAGGTTCATTTTTAGTATTCTTGTTTGTGAAAGCAGTTGAGTTTATTTAAGATATTCTCATTTTAAAAATTATCTCTGGCTAATCATTGAGAGGATGTTGATGTTGCCTTGGCAGAGGTTTGTGCTCTCTGAGTGCTCTTATTATATTGGTAGTAAAATGACAGAACTGTTAGATCATTGCAAAAAAAAAAAAAAAAAGCCTTGTGATATTTCTTCTGGCTCTTGTTTTGAATGGTCAATTTCACCTTCCTCTGGCATTTATAAAATGTAATATAAAAATATCAGTCAGGTACTGGAGTTGATCTAATCCTCTAACTCCTCTCAAATCTGAAAGCCTTGTGCCTATATTAGAATTTTTTTCTCTTTTATTTGTTGAGTCTCATAGAAGGGGTTGTGCCCATGGTCTTTGTAGGCTGTGGGAGTGTGGGACAAGATCAATAAATTGAAATAGCTTGAACCCTGCTATCTCCAAGGCACAGAGGCCATTATTAACATAATAGGAAAGGCAGAGAAGATAGCTTATCCAAGGGCTAAAGGCTGGAGCTTGTCTGTGAATGACCTTATGACAGACAGTCAGATGGGTGGTTCTTTCAAATCTAGGATGTCTGGTGTACAGCAATAGAACTAAGATGTGGGTCTTATCTGAACTTTGTCGAGTATCATTTATTAATTATTTATCAGGGCAATGGATTAGCAGAATTGTTAAAGCATCAAACAAAATGCTCTTTACATTCTGACTTTAAATCTTGTCAAGGACAACTTTGCTGTTCATCATTTCAGGGCTGTTAAAGTATGTACTAGTCAAGTACTAGGATCAATGTAATTGACTCCCCCTACCCCCAATTGTTGTCCTTGTACCTAAATTTGAAACAATTATATATGTATGTATATTTATTCGTTATTACTTTTGTGAGTGATCAGCATGTATTTTTTTCTATTTTATATTCATGAATATAGCCTGAATTAGAAATATATTCCCTTTAATTTGATTCCACCGCTATGTGGAGTGGGAGCAGATGTGTTTATTATAACCATTAGTTTATATCAAAAAAATTTTGGTACATACAATTACAAAAGTATTTTCACCTCATTAATATTAATATGTCATATCTTTTAATTGTTTTGTCTCTTGAATGTAACTTGATTACTCTGTAAATCCTATTTTGTATGTGCATTCTGGTTATGAAAAGAAAGGACATGGAAGTATCATTGTTTGCAGTTATATCATTAGAGATATAATTCCTAAACTGAAGCTGGCATAAAGGATGACCATAGAATTTAACTCAAACATTTTGTAAGGCATTTAGATATATGAACCATTGAAAAGCAAAAAGCAAAAAAGAATAGAATGGGTCATAGATCTCAAATGTTTGGTTGATTGTCCACTACTATGTCAAATTGGCCATCTGTACTTTCAGGTTATATGCAAGGGAACTAAAACAGAATAAGCAGTGATTAAGATGTTTTTATTTTATGTTCGTAATCATCATTCCTCTCTTTATTTATGAAGTTTTGGCAATGAAATTCAGTCAGTATTCAATTCTATATATAGAAAGCTTTGTTATGTAACTGGTCCAGTTGTAACAGGAAAAGTATTGAAACCTAGAAATGATATTTTGGATCAAGGTTTGAAAAAGAATAGTGTCAAGAGCAAAGCATTCACGTTATGAACGTTTTAATCTTACGACTCCTAATGAAATGTTAAGACTCGTAAGAAGCGGGTAGGTTAAAAACTTGATATTTTACAATTAATATAGTTATTTCCATGCATAAGTTCTGTTAAATTACTGGGCAAGGCATTAACATTTTTAATCAAAGAAATAAGCATTTAATTTACTTTGCTGTTTCATCTAATAGTATAGTGTAAGGCTGGGGCAATGTTATTAAACTCTGAAGTATAAAAATTTATGGAGCTCTTGCATAGTTACACTGTTCAAAAAATTAACTTTACAGAAGGTGAAAGCTGATTTACAACAACAACTGAAGAAGTAAAGGCTTTGTATGATTCATTAGATATGCAACATGAACTTGAGAAAATTCCTGTATTAGAGGTATTTGTTATTTTATCTTTGAGAAATGCCATTGTTGATGTTTAATGAAAATATGTGTTGTAAGATTCAGTCTTTTATTTTTATTGATGCAGTCTATAAAGCTTGATTTGGTCAATAGCTGAAGTATTGATAGGGTAAGGACAACCTGCTATATTGAATTTGATATTTATGGAACCAATTTGGTGGAATTTTTATATATTATTAAACTTAACCATTTTAAGGTTTGTGAACTCATATCTGCTGCAAACATTTTACATCTGGGGACAAGGAGCCAAATTTTGCACTGCCTCATTTTATCTAACTGGAGAATACGTACCATGATTTTCTTGTAATATTATTTCTCGATGAGTGTGGTTAGATTTCTCCAATCTGTTTAATAGAATCAAAACTGATGTTAAGCTGAACCCTGTGAATCCTTTGTGGTTCATGAAACAATTAAGCTGGCTATATTACTGCTAGATTATATTTTCTTTTGATATTTGACTTTCGTTTTCAAAACTTCTGATACTGTTTATTGTTATTCAGGCTGAATTGAATTAGTACTAAATACCTATTCATTGTTTAAGACTGAATTAATCAAGGAAATCTATTAAAAAATTAATACTAGTGAAAGGTTAAATTTTTTCCCCCAGCTTTTATATACTCAGTACTATTGTAAAAACAAAATTATAAATTAACTAACACCCATAGGATTTAATTATTGGCCTTATGAGTTATCTATCATTAATTTGTGAAATGTTTAGTTCAGACTAGTTTTCTTCAGGTTTCCTCTTGTCATTTGTTTTTCTGTTTAAACATTTTTACATTGGAAAAGTGAAAAAATGTTTAAAACGATGTCTGTTTGTCTTTGACTTAAACTAGTTAATCACTCTGAAGTATTTTTGTCAAAATTAGAACGGATAAGTTCTGTATACTACTTTTTTGCATTTGTTTCTCTGTTACAGTTTGTTTGAAACCATTTACTTTATTTTATTTATTCTTTTGTTTGTTTTACACTGATGAGAGATAGCTCCAAAATGTTATTTCCAATGAAAATTAGAAACTATGAGCATATCAAACAACAATAAACACTTATTTTCTACTTGATATTTGCCATATCAAATTTTTAAAACGGTTGATATATTTTGGAACACATTTTTATGAAAAACATTATTCACTAATATAGTTTATCAATAATTTATGTGATATAATAAAAATGGAATTTAGAATTTTATTAATTGCTTGAATTTGAGACTCATTTCAAAATAGATTGGATTATTTGAATGTTGTAAGAGTGCTTAGAATTTTCTGTAATTAAGCAATAATTAAAACAAGAATTAATTTAGTGGTTTAGCTGTTTGATTTAGAAATTTCAACAAAATGCACATAATTAACTTCCAAAAGTGGGCCACTGGTTGTTAAACTACGAAGTGAAAGTTGCTATTGCCTATTTTCAAGCATCCTTTTAAAAGGATTTGCAAGCGATCAAGAATGCTTTAGCAGTTAGATAAAGATTGTATATTTTCATTTGCTAATTAGCTGCTTGAACAGCAGGAAATAAACGACAGTATTTTTTCAAGATGCATAATCTTATTGGATAATCAGAAAGAGACCATCTTGGATTTGGCTTTTGCTTATTCCAGAACTTCCATTTTTTTCACGTTATCAAAAAAATTCACAATTTCTACATCGTGTATGTGAATGAAATTTTTTATTTAAATTTGGAATAAAGCTCACACCATGTTTCCCGTTCAGTTAACATTGTAATAGCTACAATTAGAGGATGAGATGTGGAATAATTCTACATTATGGAGTGTCTTCAATACTGCCCCAGAGTAGCAAATGACTTCATTACCTTTGAAATACCTCCCTGTCAAGCTCTTGGCAAAGTATAGTGAAAGTTTACTTGATGTCTGTTTTAGTATTTTTCAAGTTTGCTTAAAGGTTCCTGAATATTATGAAGAAAATTCAATGAAAATTTTACTGAGCAAATAAAACTCATGTCTCAAAACCAGTAAGAAAAAGCTATTATTCATTGGTATTTCAGTGTAGATGAATGTGAATGAGAAGCTGCAATTTAAATTATTTTAAATGCTTTTCATTAATTAATATTTTGTTATTTTTTTTCAATGTTAAAATATTAAAAATGTTAATTTTAGTTCCTTCAAAACCTGGAAAAAATATTTGCATTGTGTGTGTGTGTGTGTGTGTGTGTGTGTGTGCGCGTGCGCATGCGCGCGTGCATATGGATTCATTCTTAACCTTATATAAACTCCTGTTAGTTTCAGTTCAGTGTTCTATTATATTCTCTCTACTAATCTCTATTCAGGAAAATAGTGAAGATTAAGAATGGAGTATGAACACAATTCCTTTAGGTATTTGTGTATGTGTGTGTTATATAAATTATATATATTTGTAAATGGAATCAAATACATAAGTTAATTTGACATCAGGAACAAAGTTATTGAAAACATACATTTTTCAGAACATTTGTATATTTGTGACTAGTAAACTTTACAATCTGTTTGATAAAAAATTGTTTTATTCTTTAGCTAAGAAATCAAAACTTTTAATGATGGAAATTAATAAAGTCTTATGTGTATGAGATATTAATAGGTAGGTTTTAAGTAATGTTTAAACTGGTGGGTTTTTTTCTCTCCTCAGTTTTGAGATTAAACAATTTTGTCTGAAATAATACATTTAATGATTTTCCTTCCTCATAAAATTATTTCTGACTTTATATTAAATAAATAAGACTTCAAATGAATTTTTACAAAACATGAACCATTTATTTCAATAATTTAAATCTTTTATCTAAACTGTTTGAAAAATAAGTAACAAATACCATACTTGTATGTAAACCCGTACAATTTAAAGATTCTGGTGTATATAATATAAGTATCACATTTTTTATAACTGTTGTAAGAAACAATGTAGAATGCATGCAAATAAATAAATAAAAAATTGAACTTGCATGAAGACAACCCTTAAGAGAACTGATTATAAGACAGAAAGGGGATGTTAGTCTAGTCCAGTTGTTCTTAATTTTTTGACTGGAGATACAAAAATTACAGGTACACTGAGGGATTTGTAACTGATTAAATAGGCTTCAATACTTGATTGAAACTGGTACATTTTTCTATTCTCCTCTTCCCAGAAGGTTGAAAGATAAAGTGACCTTGGGAGGATTTGAAACCTGAATGTAAAAGAACAGGAGCAAATACTTCAAAATATCTTGTCACTGCTCTAAAGATTCTGTTATTCATCGAACTATTCATTGTTAGGAAATAATATATAGATGTTTTATTCTACTGAGAGATGTATATATAATAGAACAACTTAGAAAAATGAATATATAATTTTATTTTCATAAGCTATTTATGTTATTCCATTGAAGTTATACTAAAAAATCAACATTATTTTTTAATTTTATCTGTGGCATTTTGCTTGTTAAAATTTTTGAAAAATATCTTTCATTTTACCCTTTTTTTTTTTGTATTTTCAGTTTCTGTCATTCCAATAAATTTGATATTTACTATGTTAACCTCAGGTTTACATAAAATACACTATAATAAATTTAGTCTCCTCTTTTATTTTGCAGTTTATTGTAATGTCATTTGAAGAAAAAAATTAGATTGCAAGAGTAATTTTCTTATTTGTTGTAACCTGCTTGACCAGATTAGATTAGTTTTAAAAGAGGAAGTTTGATATTTTTCTTTTGCAGAGTTGTGATGTACATGCATACATACATGTGTGTGTGTACTGTTTAACAAGAAAGCAAAAAAAAAGAAAAAAGAAAAAAAAAATCATGCATTTTTATACTTTTTGAAAAATCTAGCAGATAAGATCTTAACTTCTAAAGGCAGTAAACTGTACTAACAAAAGATTGATTTTTTGATGGTTCTCAGAGTTGAAACTAAATTCCCTTAAATGAAAACAAGGAAAATAATTTTAAGTGTATTAATTTATATTGTGTAGTTGGTTATAATGAATACTATGGGAATTAAATCAGTGCTCAAGACTATGTTTAATGAAACTTTTAAAGCAGTTATTGCATTCTGGAAATATATATTGTGCTGCTTTCAAATTACAATAGAAAATAAATATATTTATTAAATGGTTTCAAATTAGTTTGTAAACTGCTGAACACAGGTTTTCATTAATCATGAGTAAGTGTAGAACAAACTATTATAAATTGGAAAACAGCCTTATAGAAAACATCAATGAAGTTGAAAAGAAAATTCTTTGAAAAATATGTGCAAATTTTTATATTATAGTTGAAGACTAACATTCAACTAACATTGAACTAACATTAAAAATTTTTTAAAATAATGTTTAGTTTCACAACTTTAATGTATTAATTCATTATAGTTCAATATTTGAAATGTATTTTTTTTATGATTATAAGAAATGTGAAATAGATAAAGGTGCAACATTGGGTTTCTTTATCATGAAATCTTTTCTATTGATTTGACTTCACTTATACCAAAACATTATTGACTTTGCATGTAAATCCTCCTAATATAATTATGATTTCATTGCAAGCTATCCAGTTAAAAAATCTTAATTATTCTTCAGTGACAGCTGTAAACTTGACCAGGTGTGGGTTACTGTATTTTTGAGAAAAGTTTTCACATATTTAGATTATTTTCATTTATTCTGTTGTCATAGATTTAATAAACTGTTTATGGCTTTTTTTTTTGTAAGTGGTTAAAATAAGGTCCTTTTTTTTTAGTTCATGACATTTTTGTTGAAGGTAAAAGTAGAAAACAGTCGCAAGTTAGTTTTCTGAAATGTTCACACTGTGCTATTTATTAAATTACTTTGATTTCTTTATTGCCTGCAAAACTGTATCATAAGTAATGTGTCGTGTGCTATTTTGAAATATTGAGTATGGTTCTTTTATATATATGGTTGTGCACATAAATCAATACATTCATGAAGTCTGTATATGAAGTGCTTGTCTTTTTAGTAGAGTTACATCTATATTAATAAAATTGATTTGGTACCACAGAGGTGTCAGTTTATCAGTACATGTCAGCCTGCTATAGTCAATACACCCTCCTCCTTCAACTAGGCCTACAAAGATTTTACCTTTCTCAGCAGGTAAACTTTTTACTTGGTCCATGTTACCATGGCGACTAGACTAAAGGCTGAAATGGGAGAGGGAGGGAGGGGGCGTGTGTGTGCATGTGTATGTAAATATGTGTTTATGTTGGGTGAAGGAGTATATATATATATATGTGTATGTGTGTGTGTGTGTATACATGTGTGTGTGTGTGTGTGTGTATATATATATATATATATATATATCATCATCATCATATATATATATATACATATATATGTGTGTATATATATATATACGTATATATATGTGTGTATATATATATACGTATATATATATATTTGTGTATATATATGTATATATATATGTATATATATAGGTATATCATCATCATCATCATCATCATCATCATCATCATCATCATCATCGTTTAACGTCCGCTTTCCATGCTAGCATGGGTTGGACGATTTGACTGAGGATTGGTGCAACC
>NC_068984.1:58023588-58024289 GCF_001194135.2 Octopus bimaculoides
ATATATGTATATGTGTATATATATATATGTATATGTGTATATATATATATGTATATGTGTATATATATATATATGTATATATGTTTATATAAAAGCAAGACAAATGCGAAATAATGAGGTAACTTATGAGCTTTAATGTTAGCTCGTAAGTTACCTCATTATTTCACATTTGTCTTGCTTTTATATGTTGACTCCCTGAAGATGAATATATGTGGAATTCCAGCAGCTCTTACTTCTTTGGAGGAGAGCACACATATATTTTGAAACACGTGTAGGAATTAAAGGAACTTTTATTTATATGCGTTTTGCTCCATTTATTGTTATTATTCATATGTATATATATATAAACACATGTATATTGTCCTTGCACAGGGGCCATTCATACTCCTGTCTTCACCATGAGCAGGGATTAATCTTCTCTCTTCGCTCCTTTGCGCCACATGGGCTCAACCCTCTTCCCCTCTTCTTCTAACCCTCCTTGTCTCTCCTTTCTTCCTCTCACACCTACTTTCTCCCACCCACTTCAATTGCTGTGGCACCTACTTCCTCTCTTTACTCCTTCTCACCTCCACCCTTCCACTCTCTTCCTCGTTACCCCACCTCTACACATTCCAACCCACCATCCCTATACTATCCCTTCTAGCTGTTCTTCCCACCCACACCCCATCCTTTAGACCCCAACCCTTGCTTCCACCACTCTC
>NC_068984.1:58024457-58025069 GCF_001194135.2 Octopus bimaculoides
CCAACACCACCACACCATACACCACCACATGACACACCACCACATCACATCACACCATCACACCACCACATCACATTACACCACCCCACACACACTAGCCCTGAACACTTCCCAGCACCAACACCAGCGCACACACTAGCACTGACCACTTCCCAGTACCTACACAATCATCCACACACACATGCTCACACACATGTCAAGGTCACCAGCCCCCTTCCACATGCACATATACACTCTCACATATGCACGCGCACCTTCGTTTTGGGATCACCACCACTTTATTATCTCCCCTTCTTCCTAGCTCTCATGTGTAGCCCCTATGCCTGGCATTCGCCATGATAGATTGGTAACCAGTAAACTTTTTTCTATTTTCTTGCCCTGTTTATTTCTGTGTTCCTTTCTGTCGAAGAGCGTAGGCTCGAAACGTAAAAGACTTTCTCACTTCCCGAGCGTTAAGCTAAAACATCTGCTTGTTGTTTACACACCTGTCTTCGTCTTTTGTTTTTTTGTAAATTCTCACTATATAGATACATACATACATACATATATATATATATATATATATATATATATATATATATAATGTATATATCTATGTTTATATATATGTAT
>NC_068984.1:58025903-58028382 GCF_001194135.2 Octopus bimaculoides
ATGTATCCAAGACTCATACACATACACATAGCTATACATCTACGCCTATTACCTAATAAAATAAACAGATACGCATATACATATACATACATGTATACATACGTAAACACAATATATATATATGTATATACATGTGTGTATATATCTTAATATATAAAATCCCTTCTGTCTCTGTTTGTGCTCTTGTCACTCGAGTATTGTTCATCCGATCATGCTGAAATTTTAATCATGGATACATGAGAGAGCGGGGCATTCCGTAATCTAAAAAGATTTTCAAAATTGTTAGTTTCAAAGTGAGAATCGCTATTTTTGTAATCTTTTTGTCCTGTTTGTTCCACTACTAATAGCAACCAGTTGCTCAGTCAGCCGGGACATACCATTTCACTAGCAACAAGGGGTGTACAGGATGGCAGTCAGCCAAAACCGTTGCTATGCTGTCTCTCTTCTTTCCTCTCTCTGTGGAGTTAATAAATCTTAATCTTTAGTTACAGTTTCTCATTCAAACTACATAATAAGCAGAATTGTTGGATTAAGACAGTAGGGTGTTTTGAGGGAGATTTGGCTGCTAGTTTTACCAGGTCTAGCTACCATGTAGAGGTTTCCCTCATTGGCTTATACATACATATATACATAAAATCGAAATAAAATACTTAAAGCAACAGGCGTCAAATACAAAAGCCAAGGTCCATGCAGTGTGATGGGCCAAAAAGATTTCCAACTTCTTGCCTAATGCGAGCCCAGAGCAATCTCTTACAGTATTTCAGTATTACATCTGTATTGTAATTTGAGATACTGTCCTATATATATATATATTCTTTACACATTCCAAAACCGAGTTGCAGATTTTTATGTATGGGGTATCAAAGGATTCAATACTATTTTGGCTACAAATTTAACTTAATTTCCATTCACATATTTGCATTTAACAAATTTAACATAATCTTTTCTATAAATCAATTGTCGTAAACATTTTATACGATGACGTCACATTTTCTATATGTGTGCGTGTACCTTAAAAGACGTCAGTCATCACTACACACACTTTCACTCACTCTATCTCTCTTTCTCACTGTCTTTCTCTCTCACACACGCATACATGCACATGCACACACACACACATTTCATATAGACATACATACATCTTTCAATTTCTTTCTGTTCTCGACGCTTTCTCTTTTAATTCCTGCTCTCCTCAAATAAAATTTTTACGGATACAACTGCTTACAAAAATTGGGATTAATGTATAATTTGTTTCTATGTTCATAATATTTTGTTTACAATATTGGAAAAAATGTGCCACCAAAGAAAAGATGTAATCTCTCCAGAAACAAGTATAAAGCAAGGAGGATTGCAGAAAAGTGAAGGCGAGAGTCTGAAGAGAGAAGCTAGATGAGATTTTCTCAAGATCAGCAAATGCATGTTGCAGGACTTTATGTTGGATCATTAAATCAATGCAGACTACATACAAGTTTGTTCTTAACAACTCCTGAAGCTGTTTTCAGATATGATCCATCCCATTCTTATAAAAATAATAACTCTGTCCAAATTGGTGTGCTAAACACAAATTGTCTTTTCTGTAGAGCTTTAAAATTTTCAAATGAAAGAAATGGTATGTGCTGCTCAGGCGGTCAGGTAACATTGCCAGCACTCCAGCTCCTTCTCAACCTCTTATGGATCTTCTAGAAGGCATTTCTAGTCAGTCAAAGGATTTTCTGAAAAATATCAGACAATACAACTCTGCAAATGACATCATTTGGTGCATCTAAGTAGATAGATAAACTCGAATTTACGACGAAGTCAAAGTTCAAGAGCAAATCTATCACGTCATTGGATCCCTATTACTCACAAATGAACAACCACAGTTCCTCCAAATTTACTTTATGTGTGATATAGGACAAGAAACCCGAAGGAGGTGTCAACATTTCAGATGATGGGTTGTGTTAGACACAGTGCCGACTGCTGGATAAAAGAGTATATGCACTGACAGCTTTTCAGTGCGTTCAAAATTCACATAAACCCCACAGGTTAGGTCCTGAAATACTCCAAACAGACACATAGCATGTTATTAGTCGAATTAGCCCATCATTTACTCCACAAACATTTTCTTGTCAATGCTACAATTTCCCATATCACCAGTTTTAACATAATTATAATATATTAAATACAAACTATGGCATTTTAATCCTGAGCAACACCAAGTATCTCTTCTAGTATGTATATATATGTATACATACATACATACATACATAAATATATAGGGATTGACAGTAACCTGCTTCTCCAACATACTGAGAATTCAGAAATAGCAGTCAAAGAACTACTGATTTCAAAACTACAAATTATTACTCTAGATTGATAGCGATATTTTTGATATCAGTAACCTGCTTCTCCAACATACTGAGAATTCAGAAATAGCAGTCAAAGAACTACTGATTTCAAAACTACAAATTATTACTCTAGATTGATAGCGATATTTTTG
>NC_068984.1:58031928-58048033 GCF_001194135.2 Octopus bimaculoides
TCTCTCTCTCTCTATCTCTCTCTCTCTCTCTCTCTCTCTCTCTGTTTAAAACTGAGATCGACTGGAAATAACTGATGTATCATTTTACAAATTGTGTGCAGACAATAGCTTTTTAAAGCTATGTCAATGTTTTGGAATCATCTCATTTTTGTTAGACCCTCCAGTGTTCACATTGTCAGTTACCATTCTCTTTGTGAAGAATCCATCTGGTTTAAGCTGGATGTGCTAGAAATAGCAGCCAAATCCTTGTGAGCAGACAATATTTTCATTTAAAAATATTGTCACTTCACATTATCAATAATGATGGTAACTTAAATGGGGTATATAATGATTGCCATGGAAGCAAATGATACAAATTCATTTAGCATTAGTGTTGTTTCAGGAAATTACATTATCAATATTGATAATGTTTTAATAATAAAGTAAAATATAAGGATTAGGCAAGATGATACTGTTGAATGTATGTTGCTGCTGCTGCTGCTGCTACTCACAAATACTTAGACTTTAGAATGCAATGTTTTGCGATTTTCCACAGATTCTTTATAGAATACCTCTGAATTATGAATTAATCACCAACGATGCTATATAATTCATCATATTACAAAAAAAAAAAAAAAAAAAAGCAAAACAAAACTAAAAACTAAAATGGTAGTCTTTCGAGCCCAAGAAAGATGGTTCTGCAATTTCTTACTGTACAACTTGCACAGATGATTGTTAATAATGATGAGGTGTTTATCCATCAAATCAACATTGCCTCTACAAGGGCACTGTGTGCCACATGTCTGATACCAATATGATCACAGAGCAACATAAAATGAAGTGTTTTGATTTAAAAAAAAAAGAAAAGACACACACAGTCCTGTTCGGGAATCAAACCCACGATCGGGTGTGCATCACTTTAAACACTAAGCCCTGCACAAATATCTTGTACTAAATAAAAATAAAGTTTGTTCATTGCTACCCATGTTAAATAATTTCTTACTGTAAATGTATTTTGTAATTTTAGTACATAAACAAAAATTACAAAATTTATTAGTTCCTTGTTCAACTGTGTGAATCTTTGTAAAGTTTTCTGGAAAAAATACTCATTGCTTCAGAATTCTATATTCCTTTTGAAATTTTGTGTATATTATTCAATATATTATTTTGCAAATACTTAATTTTGATTATGTTAAGGTGTTTTAGGAATTCTAAACTTTTATTTTTAGGTTTCATTAAATCACAATTTCTTAATGTTCAGAAAAAAAAAAAAAATCTCCTGTTAGTTTTTAAATGTGGGAACTGTTCCTATTGAATTAATTTATAAACATAAAATTGATTTAATAATGTAAAAATATTCTAGGGTTTGATTTAAATGTATTATATAATCATGATAAATTCTGAAAATTGACATATTTCTTTTAGCTTTACTGAATTTAAAAAATGTCCTGTATATATATTAAAAAAATGCCTCTGTTCATCATGAGGTAAAATAATTTTGTTCTAGACTTTTTATTTGCTTCAAGTTGTACATGCTTAATGATTAAGATTTTATGTTTGGATTGGAAAATATCTCTTTATTTCAATATCAATGTGCATTGAACTTTTGATATACACATCCCTAGCGTTGTCATCATCATATTTTATACCTTTATTTTTCCATGTTGCAGTCTTTTGTCATCTGCCACTTACACCAATTAGTCCTTCTTGTTTATGTATTTTTGACATGATTCTTATAGTAGGTCACCCTTCCTTTCAATAACCAATTTTATAGTGTAGAATTTAGTTTGTGTTATCAGTTTCTGTACATTATCTTCAATTTTGCTTTATCTCTTATCTTTGCATCAATGGTATTTGAATATAGTTTAGCAAGGACAGGCGTCTTATACAAGGAATTTGCATTGAACTCTTGAAGTGGGTTCTCAAGTTGTGTTGCTTCATTGATTCTCTTCAATTTAAACTGTGGGATTGTTTTAATATGAAAACTTTATTCCACAAAGGCATATCATTTTGGTTGCATAAATTTTTCTGCTATCTTTGCTGTTGTATCTCTTTTGAATAGAAATTTCTATTGCACTTTCATTTTGATCTTTAGGGGTTGTTCTTATTCATCTTTGTGAGTCCTTTCACAGATTAATACCTAGATATATCAACATTGAACCAGAACACCAAAACACTAAATAAGACTGTTGTTCTGTTATTTGATCCAGATAAACCCATTCACTCAAATGGCTGCAACATCTTTTGCTTATACTGTGTACTACATTCTGAACTTCTAATTTGCTATAATATCAACTGAATTATATTACCCACATGCTTTAAAATAAGCATTTTGGAGACAAACCAGTTACCATGTTGTACTTTTCAGAACTAAACATTGTACATATTTCTGTATGCTAGATCTTTAGGTCTCTCTCAAACATTAATTTGCTTATTTCTGTTTCACAGGTTTGTAAAAGATGCAGAAGTAGGGAAGAGAAAAGCTTTTAAAAGTGGCTTGTTTTGGTAGATTTTCTATATGATATTTTGGTGATTGAAGAAATAACAGCCCTTGTGGAATCCATTATGGTTAAGTTGCACTGGCATTATTGGGTGGGATACAGGCATTCATTATGCAGTTAAGAAGTTCACTTCATTGCTACAAAGCTTTTGGTTAAATCCCACTGCATGGCTTTTTGTGCAAGTGCCTCAGATTCACTAATGCCCGGTGAGTGGAATTTGGTTGATAGAAACTGTGGAAGCAGGTCGTGTGTGTATGTGTATATTACATATATCTTTCACTGATGTATGTTGGTGAGGAATATAAACATCAGAGAGAAAACTGAAAATACTAATGCTTTCAAATAAACGATGTATCTAAGATGCACTGGCAAATCACTTGTCTTTCCCATTAGAATTGTTGCAAAATTCTGACTGGCTCCTTGGAAAACTGCAAGGAAGGACACTGTTATTTGCCAAATATAATTTATAAAACAATATAAACCAATAAATTGCATCTGGTGAGGAATGATTTTGTGAATAGTTTAATGTGAAATAACTTTTGTTCATTAGTCATATGTGGCCCAAATCTAAATCAAAATTTTCCATTCTTTTACTTAGATCTTCAAAATCAAACTGCCTGGTGCTTTCTCAATTAGACTTATTAGGTTACAAAAATATTTTATCGATAATTATTGGATATTCCCATAAATAATACTATTTTTTTATACTTCTTTTATTTTTCAAAATTAAGATAAACAAAGTTCTTTTTAAATCTAAAATGTACTCTCCTTCATTTTCTGCAATGCTCTTCCATCTATTTGGTAGACTTGCAAGGCCCCTCTTCCAAAATTCACTTGTCTGTGATGAAAAATACTCTTCCATTACTGTTCTGACTTCGTCTACAGAGTTCATATTTTTCTCCATCCAAATGATTTTGAAGACTGTAGAATAAATGATAACCAGATGGGGCAATGTCCAGCGAATATGGTGGATGGGGCATCGTTTCCCATTCAAACTGCTTTAGCCCTTGGAATGTCATCCTCACTGTATGTGGCTGAGCATTAGCCTGATGGAAGAATATGTTTCGTGCTGAAAGCAAAGACAGTCATTTTTCTTCTAGTGCTGACTTAAGCCACTCAAGCTGCTTGCAGTAGATCTCCTTTGTTATTGTTTGGTTTGGGTTTAAAAGTTCAAAGTGGACTAAACCTTTCATATCTCTCCAAACAGATAACAACACCTTATGTAGGTGAAGACCTTCTTTAGCCTGAGGTGCCAGTGTTTCTCCTTTCCCTACCCACTGTCTTCAGCGCTTGACATTTTTATAGAAAACCCATTGACCCAATTTGCTGACTTTTCCGATGGCACGCAGGTGTCAACGAAAGGTTGAGTGACCAAATCCAAGCTTCTCTGCTAGTTCCTCAACAGTTATGATGTGATTTTGTTCCACCAGGATTTGCAAGATGTCCTCATCGAGTTCTACAGATCTTCCAGGAAGAGCCTCATCTAAGCTGTAGTTTCTGGCTTGGAATTTCTGGAACCACCATTGACACTGGCTTACACTTATTGTCCAATCCCCATCTACTGCATTAATATTCCTCACACTTTCTGTTGCATTGTTGCCTTTATTGAACTCACAAAGCAAAATATACCGAATATGCTCCTTAGTCACTTCCACTCTGAAAAAATAACTGTTAAAATCGAACTGCATTCTTCAAAACTTGCACTAAGAATAAGAACAAGGTAAAATTACTACCTGCTTTTATAGCAAGTTGATGCAAGTAGTTTATCTTGTCTCCCTCTGACTTTTAGTTCATGCAATTGAAAAAACTGCATTATTTATGGGCTGACCCAATACTTAATAGCTTATTGGAAGAGCATGTGTATATTAACTCTTGAGAGATGAAGATTTAACTGAAATGAATCATTGACATCTAATTTTTGAAGGTAAAGCCTTCTGATTATGAATGCCTTGTCTAATTTGTACAATGCTAAGCCTTTAATTGTATATAAATTTTCAATCTTTGAGCAACTATAGTTTTACTAATAACTGAATTATAATTAATAAATTATTTATTCTGTATCTTTGATGGGTCTGTGCAGTGACATGTTTCTAGGTTGTATGATGTTAACTTTCTAAACTGACTTAATTAAACCTCAAATTTATCTAGGTACAGCACTGTTCAGTATACCTATCGCTATCAGACTTCAAAAAATCTGTACTCTTTCAAAAATAATACCAGTTTAGGAATATAGAATAACCGTTACCTCTTTTGTATCCATTAGATTGTATACAGCAATTCTTCTGTTGCTGTTATAGACTTTTAAAGCTCTTTTCATTGTCAATGCATCAGCAGAGTTTTTATGGAAGCAATTATTTCCTAAGTTTCCATCTTGTTAAATCATGCACTAGCATCTAAGTAATAACTAATTGATCAACCCTAGTGATCAGAGTACTCTTTGAGCTTCATTTTTAGTCACACTTAACTTGTGATGGATCTAAACCTGTAATAGTTGCTATTTGGTATCATTTTGCATTACTTGTATTCCTTTATTAAAAGTTTTAAACTTCATGCCTATCAAAGACCATGCTAATGTTTTCTTTCCTTGAGAAGCTCTTGAACTGTAGCAGATAGGCTTGGAAATAAAGGTGCAACTTGCTTATGGTAGTGTGAGTTTTCTGTCATTTTAATATTAATGATAATAGTAATAATAATTATAATAATCGTTTCTAATCTAGGCACAAGGCAATGATGATGATAATAATAATAATAATAGTAATAATAATAATAATAATAATAATGATAATTTCAAATTTTGCCACAAGGGCAGCAAATTTAGGGGAGGGGACTAGTCAATCACATTGACCTCAGTACTTGACTGGTACTTAATTTATTGATTCCGAAAGGATGAAAGGCCAAGTTGACCTTGGCAGAATTTGAACTCAGAATGGAGTGACAGGTGAATAATAATAATAATAATAATAATAATAATAATAATAATAATAATAATAATAATAATAGGTGATCATGGAAAGGAAGTTGTCAAAAGACAATTTTGGCAACAAAATTTTGTAAGATAATCAGTGAGCTGACAAAACCTTCTAGTAAGAAGTATAATGCTTGAATATATTAATTTAACTTTACCTTATCTTGTAGGGCAAAAGTAACTTCTTGAATGTACTTTATACTAAATTTAACAATATAGCTTTGATGTGTTTTCTTTTTAATATATTAAAAATATATTCAGTGTTTTTTAATAAACATGAGAATGGAATAAAAATGTGATAATGAACTTACCTCATACTTTTATTCCTTCTTTGTATAGGTGTACAGGCACAGTTTTAAAATGTGGATTATATTTAATGTTCAACTTTAATCTGTCCTCCAATAAAATCAAAAACTTTTGCTTGGTTAGTGTAGAGATAGACTTCTGGCTTAGTTTTGTTTCTTAATTGTTGCCATTTCACTTCACTAATGTTCCTAATTCTCTTGAGAAAGGCATATCCATCAGCTAATCAAATGTCTTTTCTTTCTTTACATATCTGAAGCTGTAAGTCTATGTAAGAAATTAATTTTACTTCTCTGAAAAGGATTCTAATAGTCATTATTTCATTTGTTTTAATGTTTGAGAAAGGTTGCTGTCTCATGTGCCAATTTCTTCTTATAGTATTAAAGCTATGAAGTAATAGGCACAATGTCACAGTATCAAAAATAATCTCATCAATAACTAGGGTACTTACTAGTATGTTAAACACTCCTCATTTGTTTGTAATATTATTTCAGTTTGTATTTTTACTATCAGATTTCTCCACACCAATTTTGGGTTTGGTTAGGGATGTTTTGGCACAGCCCATTTGGCAACAGACAATTCATTTGGCATTGGATTTTTGGCTCTGGGAAAATTCTGTTTTTATCCTATGCAAAAACTAACTTTCTGAGCCACATTATTCATAATTATCAAATGAAAAATTGAATAAAGTTAAATTTTTGATAAATCAGATTAGTAATCTTTTCTGTTATTTATAATAATTTTTTTTCGTATTTGTGTCATATAAATGGAGATAACTTACTTTTTAACTATTCCAGTTAATAATTAATTATACTTTCTCTTTCTGTCTTTGTTTTTTCTTTCTCTTTGTGTATATAATTGCTGCCTGTCTTCAGTGCCAAAACATCCATTGCAAAAAAAGAAGAAACAAAAAAAGCAAAACAAAGCTAAAAACAAACTAGATTTAACTCTCAAGCATGCGTGTCAATGACTGGCACACAACAGTGGCACACAGCCATCTCATTCTGTTTTGGAGCCAGTTTATATTTCTTTAGTTTGGGATTAAATATTTTCTTTCTCAGTTCTCATCATGAATTTTTTTTTCTTTATCTATTTTCCCCCCCATTTCTTTCAATAGTTTTTATTTGATGTAGCTTCCACATTCTCAAAGTTCATTCAGTTGAAGAAATATTAATTTTATCACAAAAATCTTATACTTTTCTTAACCTTTTTTGTTTCATGTGAAGAAAGTTTCTATGACTTGCAAGCATAGCCAGTTGTCTTGAATTTAAAAAAATGTTCACTTTGTTTATCTTTTTTTTCTCTAAATTGTTAAAAAAATTTGTTTTCTTTCAAGAAATTATTCAGCTCTAAATATTTTGAATAATTTTTTTTTTGCGTGGTTGGGGTGTAGTTGTGAAGCATTTTAGTGTAAATTGCAACTTGGTCTTATGAGTATCATTGTAGAACATGAAAATCTTTTAAGCATAAATTATTTATATTTGAAGTTTTGGATTATCTTTGAATCTTTCTGTTTTCTTTCTAATAATAATGATCGCTGAGAATATTAAATTTTTATCTGAATTTTAACTTCTATTTTATTCATTTTATCAAAGTCATAATTCATTTCCTTCGTCTCTTCAAAGAAAATAGAAACTTTTTGACAGATTTTGTTTAAAAAAATCTACTCCACTCCCTGTGTTTTTAAAAATGATATTTGTCATAGTGAAACGGAGGGGATGGATTGTTGTCTTTGACTTTGATTTAATGTTTGTGGATAGTTGGTTTCTTTCACAAAGATATTTTGATATCCAAGTGGCTGAATAAAGTTTCTTGTGTTTTAGAAAATTGCTGTCGTAGTAATTCGATACAGTTTCACACTTTCTTGTTTATTTATTCACATAAATCTTCTGTCTTATTGATTAAATCCAATGTATTTTATTTAATCAGTGACAAGTTTGGTGGATATATATATTTTTTTTAAATGATACTTAATTCCTGCTGCGATCTTTGAAATTGTAGTGTTACCGGAATTGCCCCTGCCTACAGCACTGCCATCAAGTATGCACAATAAGAGTCTTCTTTTCAATTCAAAAATTGCTGATGATGCTCGAAGGATCCTTGGATGCAGAGATGAAAACTTGGTTCAACAACTCCTTTATGCACTAAAACACACTTCAACAGATCACATGTAAGAACTTTTGTTTATAGATTGCTTACTATGATTACAGTAGTGTCTAGATAAAGGATTCAAAGATGAACACTGTTGCCAATCTATATCTGTAAACTCTAAGACATCAATTTATAACCCATATTAAATATGCACCAAATTTCATTTGAACTCTTTGAATTGTGCTGAGACAGGGAATATATTTTATAATTAAATTATGATATTTTTAGTTACAAAAATTTGATTTTGCTGACTGTCTGTGGGAACTGTTTTTATTTCAGTTTCTTGTAGAACTACACTTGCGCACATGCACACAAAAACGCATGTACAGACACATACACATATTTTTATACAAATTTTCCCTTTTTCTGTCATAATTTACTATATGAAATATGTGAATATGTATGGATATTAATAGAGTGAATACATAATATATATCTAATTTGAAATATTTTACACACATTCCATATGCTCACCGTCTTCCAATGTAACTTGATACTTTCATCAAATTGGTTCTAGTGGCTAAAAGTTTTTTGTTATTTAATTTAACCCTTGAAATACACTGCTTAATTGTTTCAATTAATTCTGAAAATAACCAAGAATTTGAAGGGATTTAGTAAAATAAACCATTTCATTAAATTAGTGTTTAGAACATAAGGATATTTAAATATAATTATGGTGAAATGTTTTATATATTAAATATGAACATTTTAATACTCGTAGTTTCATACACTATTTACATTGGATGGATATATGTCCTCATCTTGTTTGTTGTTACCACAATGTTTCAGCTGATTTACTCTTTAGCCTTCATCAGGTGTCCTGGTAAAATTTTGAACCCAACTCTGGGTTCTCATTCCTCAGATATTTTGTGCTGATGTTGTTGTTGTTGTTGTTATTATTATTATTATTATTATTATTATTATTATTATTATTATTATTATTTATTCAAGGCATAGGCATATAGCATAATAGTTAAGAGTGTGGGTTACTAACCCCAATATTGCGAGTTCAATTCCAGGCAGTGTCTTGAATAAATAATAATAATAATAATAACAATAATAATAATAATAATAAAGCAAAAAATACCTTAGGAATGAGAACCCAGGCTTGGGTTCAAAATTCTACCAGGACACCTGATGAAGGCTAGAGAGTAAATCAGCTGAAATGTGGTAACAACAAACAAGATGTGGACACATATCTGTTCAATAGAATAATGTAAATAATGTACAGAATTCCTCATCTCAAGAAAAAAAAGAAGAAAGAATATAGAACCATACTCATAGTTTCATGTCATATGACTGTAAGACAGCATCAGGTGCTTTGGTATCAAAAGGGATAATAAAGTATGCAAATAACAAAAGATATGTTTAAATATTCTATAGCTGTGTAGATGTTTTTTACACATTGTTTAATGCATACCTCAATTCTAATAAAATTATATGAATAATTGTCAGTATATGAAGTAAACTAGGAGATGGTTGCTTTTCACCAGATTTCATTTATGACTAACATACACTTTCCTCTTGTGTGAGCCTGGTGGAGAAAGGTCAGTATAGTTAAGGTAGTTTTTGCTTTATTTGAACTTTCAGCATCATCAGCTTTTTGTATTTCTTTGCTTAATATTTATTTGTAGGTTATTAGTTTTTTTTTCCACTTCAAGGATTTTGTAATAATTTGGCTTAGTCAAGGATTATCATAGAAAATTTGCTTTTGTTTTTTGGGTTGACTGGAGTTATGAAGCATGATTGGGAAAGCTATTTTCCAGTAAGCATGATTCTTAACTGTAAATTTTAATTCAAGCAGTTGAGTTTTATTATTTTTTTCCCTATCATCCTGACTATCTTCTTTTACTATTCTTTTGTGATTCTTTTTAGGTGTTCTGAATATATATAATTAATGATTGGATTGTTTGGTCAAAGTTAACTTATACAGTATAATGGCTAACAAATTTAACAAAATCGTGTTGGGTGTGGTGGGAAAATTAAGATCATCAAATAGAAAAGAAATTCTTCGCTCCTTAGAACAATGTGGAAAATTAATTCTGTACTCAAAGACAGTTTACAGAATTATTACACAACAATTAAATAAATGGTGTCTGTAATTTTATGGACTTTTAATTCTTTTATTGTAGTGAATAAATATGGCTGTGGCTATATTTAATTCACACATATTGTAAAATAGGCCATGGTAATAAACAATTTCATTTTCTGTTAGAACAATTATTTCAGTTTTTCTTTCTTTTTTTTTTAAGTAGTAAGAAAATACAGAATTTTATATTTCAGTTTTTGCTTTTGCAAATACAATGTTATAGTAGATATTGTTTTTGATTTTGAATGCATAGACCTTTATCTCCATTCTAAAAAAAAAAAAGAAAGAACTATATCTGGGAATAATCTTGATCAATTTTTAATCTCATTTTCTTAAGAATGGCATCACATTTCCATTCAATTTTTCCATCTCTATTTAGCTTGTAACCTTCAAAATACTTCACCCTCTTGGAGAGACACATCTTCAGTTCAGATCAATAATTTAGCCTTTTGCATTTTATCATCACAGAAAATTTTAAAGGAAATTGCTTCTCCTTGATTCATAATATAAGGAATTAGTAATTTTCAATTTGCAGTTTATTGAATGTAAAGATAGAATGTTTGGCCTGATTTCTGCCAATATGCACAATTTAACTTTCTTTTCATTGGTTTTTGCAAAACCTTGAGGTGATACAAGTATAGCTAGAGTTAGTATTATAAAGTATGGAGTTATTATATTCTGCATTGCAATCTAAAATTCAAATTCAAATATCTTTTTTCCTTCACCTTAGAGAACAGTAGCATGACAGAATCATTAGAGCTTTGGGTAAAAATGCTTTGTTCTATTTTTTCCAGCTCTTTGCAGTTTGAGTTCTAATTCCACTGAGGTGAACTTTGCATATTATTCCTGTGAGGTTGATAAAATAATATGCCTAAGAAACTATTATTATTGTTGGCAGAATTGTTAGCACACTGAAAGAAATGGTTAGCGGTATTTCACTCGGTGATATGTTCTGAATTCAAATTCCGCCAAGGTTGACATTGCCTTTCATTCTTTTGGGGTCGAAAAATTAAGTACCACTTGAACACTGGAGTTGATGTAATTGACACATCCCCTCCCCCAAAATGGCTGCCCTTGTGGCAAAATTTGAAACCAATATTATTGTGAGTTGGCAGAATTGTTGGCACGCTAGACAGATGCTTAGCGGCATTTTCACCCATCTTCATCATCTGAGTTCAAATTGGCCTTTCATCCTTTCAATAAAATAAGTACCTGTTGCATACTGGGGTTGATGTAATTGACTAAGACCCCTCCCCCCACCAAAAAAGCGAGAAAAATTCAGGCCTTGTGCTTATTGTAGAGAGAATTATTATTATTATTATTATTATTATTATTATTATTATTATTATTATTATTATTATTATTATTATTATTATTATTATTATTATTATGAAAGCAAACTAGCAGAATTGTTAGTGTGCTGGACAAAATGCTAAGTGGTATTTCTTCCAACTTTTTATGTTCTGAGGTCAACATTGCCTTTCAGCCTTTTGGGTCAATAAAATAATGTACCAGTCGAATTTTAAGGCCAATGTAAATGACTTGCCCCATCTCTTCGAATTTGCTATTATTAGTGGTATTTCATCTGCTGTTGTTTTGAGTTCAAATTATGCCAAGGTTGACTTTGCCTGTCATCCTTTTAGGGTCGATGAAATAAGTACCAGTTATACACTAGGGTCAATGTAATCGACTAGCCCCCCCCCCCTCCATTGCATAGAGTAGAAATAATAATAACAATAATTATTATTATTACCTCTGCTTTGCAAAGGTGGAGATATTGTTTTCAGTCGTGTTTGTTTGTTTGTTTTGCTTGTCTGTCAGTGGACAAGATATCTCAAGAGCCACTGGATGGATTTGAATGAACCTTTCAGGGATGTTTGGCCTCATAACTGGCATGAACTGATTAGATTTTGGGATTGATCCAGTACTGGAAAAGGATTCTGGATTGTTTTTCCTGTTTTTTTAAACTTAATTTTTGAGATTGGTCAGGTTCATTTTTGATATTCTCATTTGTGAGAGCAGTTGACTTTATTTTCAGATATTCTCATTTTAAAAATCATCTCTGGCTAATCGTTGAGAGGATGTTGGTGTTGCCTTGGCAGAGGTTTGCGCTCTCTGAGTGCTTTTGTTACTGTTATTATTTAAAAAGATAGAAAAATAGTTATATCTTTTTTCTTAGTGTTTTGAAATATAAAGTAATTTGATTGTAAGAAAGCTTTTTACATTTACAACTCAAGTGGATAACTTTTTTTTTTATTTTAATGAATCATAAATAAGCTAAGAACATTCATAGGATTCTTGGGAATTGATTGTTAATTCAGTCAACGTATTTTTTTTAGCAGGTCTCCTTTCTGGCTGAGCATAAAAATTCTTTTGATAGCTAGATATACACTATGTTATACATATTTGCAGAAGTATTGTTAAGTCAGTGAACATTATTATTTTTCATTTTGAACATTATTATTTTTCATTTTGCTGGTTAATCTTCAGATTCTAATTCTTCTTATATGCAGAGAATCCAGGATATCTAATGTTCTTTTTTAAGATGAGAGTGTAATTTGAGGGAGATTTGTCTGCTATTTCTAGTAGATTGAGTGGCCATGTATAGGCTCTCTCATTAGTTTGAGTTGTGTCTTGTATGTGTAGCAACTGTCACCTTTGACATGCTTTTTCCAAGATTTTTCTTGAAGTACAAAATACATTTTTAAATGATTTATTTCATGTCATTTTTGCATTAACATTTCATTCCTGATAGCTATGCCTGATTTATCATCCTTCTTATGATTTAATATTTGAGAAACTTATCTATATCAATTTTTTTAGTTACTCTTTTATGCTAATTTTTCATGTTTAGGATAGTTATTTGATTTTTTAATATTGTAGCAAGTACTTTTGCATTCAACATCTAAAAAACTTAGCTTCCTAATTTCATAGCCACTTGGCAGTTTTGCTAAAGCTCTGTTTTGATTTCATTTTTTAATTTGTCTTTTCCTATGCTTCTAGGGATTGAGAGCAATGGTAGTATTGACTATTTCCTGCTTTCTCTGGCTTTTGTTAATTTTTCTATTGGTCTTCAAAATATCAGCTGACTTATTACTTCATGTTTTTTGTGGTATATTTTACTTAACTTACAGTGATACATTTTTGCTGAGTCTATAATTTCATAGTTTGGCACAAAGCCTCAAATAGGAGTAGAGTCATCTGAAACAATTGCAGTCCATTATTGTATTTATTCTATTGACTCCAGAGAGATAAAAGTTTTACTAAATCTCAGTGTGAACTTGGAATGTACAAAAGACTAAATATTACATGATGTTCAGTTCCTTATACAACTGTCTCAGACACTCCAGTACTGCTTTGGATACAGTAATATTGATTTTAAGTTAGGCATGTTGACCCAGACAGTAAAGAGAGACCAAGCCCTTTCTTATTTAGTTTCTGATTTCAAATATCATAAAATTTTACATCCTCTATTAAAATGGTTTTCTAAAGCCATCAGGATTCATACAACTTAGTAATAATTAGCACCAAAAGGGCATAAATACATTCTAAAATTCATTAGCTTTCTATTCACAAAGGTCCCACAGCTAAATGTTTATATACTTCACACAGACTATTTTTTTCTATCATTAACACACCCCACACAAAAATAAAAATAAATAAACTTTTAATGATGATGCATAATAGGCAAAGCATTTACAAACTATCAGCAACACATCACTCAGTATTAAGTTATGCTCCCACTAAAAACATTATTGTTCTGACATCATCACTTAAATATATTTCTTAGTGTCTTTCCTCTTTCTCTTCATTCATAATGTTTCATTCTGTCAAGCCTAAGAACCTTGTTCTGTTTATCTCTAGAACTGTGTTCTTTTAGACTTCCGGCCATGTTTTTCTTTGAAAAATGTCAGCAATAATTGCAACTAAAAATTAACTGAACTAAAATCATTTAGATCTATGCACTATGGCCTTGCTTCTTTGGACTATAAATTAAAAAGAAAAATGAAACTTCGTTGGGGATTGGGAGCAGTGTGGAATTAATCTGTTTTCAAGGTGATTGACTATTGCAAAGGAACCACTTGAGAATTAAGTTGAATTAGGTTTTGTGAGCTTTGAGTCATTCATACAAAGATTTCTGTCATCTATCGTCTTGTTCTCCCCAACACCTAAAACTAGTTCCCAGAATAGGTTCCTTTTTATCAGTTTCTTTGCAGTTAAGTATGTCTATGTTGTATACTACTGATAAGATTTCAAAAGTAAAATCGAAACTTCAGTATTTATAAATGTTCCTGAATAAGATTACAAATATTGAGGATTCCATTACTTTTAAGAATTATACATGATGAAATTTCTACATGGGCACCTTACTTGCTAGAAAGAGCAGCCAAATTTCCTCAAAATTCCCCTACCATCCTCTGAAAAAGCTCCCCAATTTCCCTACCATCCTCTGAAAAGTTCCAAATTCCCCTACTTTCCTCTGAAAAAAAAAGTATAATTTCTTAGTCATGAGTTTGTTCAATCAAAGAAAAACAAAAAACAAAACAGGGTTAAACAATGGCAAAGTGGCTCAAATAGCTCAAATAGCTGTGGAAACACACCTATTTATATTTGTTACTTTAAAAGAGGTCAATTAATTTGATAGGTTGTAAGGGCAATGCATCATTCATAAACAGTATTCTCAAATATTTCAAGATGTTACAAAAGTCTATCATAAAGCATTTTAGACAATATTGTGTAATTGTTATAATAGAACACATCTAATGATGTGCTTTATTGTGTAGTGTAATACATAGAACACAACGTCATTTGGGTAATATACTCAAAGCAAGTGTATTACCCAGCACTCACTTCAGTCCATATGAATTGACATGTATATACATACAAGGTGCATTCAAAAAGTATCTGACTTCATTTTCCTGCCAAAACTAATGCCATGTGGGCAAAATCCTTTGGGTGATAGGTGATACCACGTTTTCTGCATACAGTCATGTAGTGTGCACTGATTGGATTTTCATTTTCACTGAACACATTGAGCAGAGATATTGCATTAAGTTTGGCCAAAAACCTGATGATACTCAAGCTCAAAATATCCAGAAGATTCAGCATGATTCCAAAAGCAAACATAGATCAAGGAGTAGTACAACTGCTTCAAACATGGCCACACCTCAGAGAGCGTAATCCACACTCAGGCAGGTAATCCACAAGCTGAAAAGAGGAGCCAATTGAGAAGCTTTGGAGAATAGTCATGGAAGACCACTGTGTAACAATCCGGGAAATTGCTCACGAAGTGAGAATAAGCACAGGATAATTGCATTTCATTTTAATGGAGGATTTGTGCATATGGAGAGTGTCAGTGAAATTTACCATGAAGGTGCTGGCAGAGCAGCAGAAGCAACTCTGCATAGAAATCACTCAGGACATGTTGGACAGTGCAAACCATGATCCAGATTTCATGAAGACCATCGTCACTGGTGATGTGACATGGGTTTATGGTCTCTGCTCGATGCATTTGATCATCTTGTGAGAAAACCAAAATCTGTATTCTAGGCATAACAGCTGGGAACTTATGTGGCCTACCAGTATGAAAATTTCACACATGAAATTTTCACACATGCACAGGAAGGATTGTATCACCTCCCACCCATAGGATTTTATCCATGTGGCATTAGTTTTGGTGGGAAAAATAAAGTCAGGAACTTTTTCAATGCACTTTATACATGTATAAACACACACGCACATACATAGACACATCCATAAGTATACATATATGTGAACACATCTGGCCAGATGCTCTTCCTGTCACTAACCCTTACCTTTTCCAAGCAAGATAATATTCCCCCATGGCCAGACATTTTCACAGAATATAGAAAATGCTTGACATTCATTTACAACAATCACATAATGTCAAGACAGGGTAGCACAAATATTTACACACACTCATCCATACATACATATGAGTATTATAAGATGTGAATCCAGAGAATCATGTAACTATAATAGTAAGTTCCTCATATGGACTTAGCTATTAGCTGTAAAACAGCTGCAGCCCTATGGAAGCCACATGGTTAAATAAATCTGTATTTACCTCTCACACCTCCTGACTTTGTTTATATA
>NC_068984.1:58049047-58050857 GCF_001194135.2 Octopus bimaculoides
GTCTATTACAGTCTGTTACAGTCTGTCATACTGGCCATGATGAAATACCACAAGGTATAGAAAATACGTATTCGCCTTTATATATTTATATATTTAATCCTTTATATTGAACACTCAATATTTCATATATTCAATAAGACATATTCCATATATTCAATAAAACATATTCCATATATTCAATAAGACATTCAATACTTCATTTCATTGTACCATCCATCTTTTTTTATATTATATATTATATATTCCATATTCTATATCCCACATAAATTTTACAAGAATATAAATAAAAAACATAAAAAACAGACAGAGTTGGAACTCTTTTAAATAAAATTATATATATATGTGTGTGTGTGTGTGTGTGTGTATACAGAGAGAGGGAGAGGCTTATTTCAGTTTCCACCTATCAAATCCACTCAATAAGGCTTTGGTCAATCTGGAGTTAAAAAAGAAAACACTTGTCCAGATTACCGTGCAGTGTGACTGAAGTCATACTGATGTACCTAATTTTGTTCATAACAGGTGATTCACCAGTGTTAGGGGTCTTGTCTCCTCACTCAAAGCTAATCTACTGGATCAATAATTCTAACAAGTACAGGCAGTTTATAGAAATCAGCAAATTGTTCGTTGATATGTGCTTATGTCTACAAACAGATAATAAATCATGAGGCACATGCAGAACAATAAAAATCCAAATAACATTTTCATTAATTTTCAAAACATTCTAGCAGATTTGAACTTGAATATCTGATTGTTATTGTTTTTTTTTTTTCACTGGAAACATCTCCCTTTAGATGATGTGGGTTCATAACCCATGTGACTCACCAGTGTGAGGAAACCTTGAGACATGTTTTTATTTTGCTTACTATACAAACTCTGATGATTTGATGCTGTAATCTGAGTGTTAGATATTTTCTTGAATAACAAATTTATTCATCACTTAAATAAGATGTAAGGATGTAACAAATAAGTGTATGAACATTTCTACACACTTGGTTTTGCAGTGTACCTGTGTATGTGTATATATATATATATATGTGTGTGTGTGTGTGTGAGATATATCTAGGTATGTTTATAGATGTCTATGTAAATGAATATATATGTGTACATACATATGTATAGATGTATGTGAATGTTGCCACTCTTGTGCAAAGCAGATCCAAAATGATACATAACTATACATGTATTCGTATGGCTTGAATGGTTAAAAAGTTTTTGTTTCAATAATAATGTACCAGTTTTGATCCCACTACATGGCATCTTGAGCAAATGTCATGTTTTTGGTTTGATCCATAAGTTGTGAATATGGCAGCCCATTAGATTAACTGTACTTGTAATCCAATCTTGTCACATAGTTTCATTCTGGCTTTTGCCTTGGTTGTACATGAAAGGTACACATGTTTGTGCAATACTCAGACACTAATTCATTGAGCATGCGTTTAAACTGCTCAAAGAACTGAACACTCATTGTTGAAATTCTGATCAAAATTCATTTACCTACACACACATGCATCTATACTATAAAAGGCAAATCTACTCTGTGTGTGTGTGTGTGTGTGTGTATGTTTAAAATTCATACATTTACACAATTCCAAATTTCTTCGATTAAACAATCGCAATTAATATTCTAAATACAATTTGTTAGGTCACTGCGTCATTTTTTCACTCCAAAAATTTCCTAATAACGAATATAATCCATAAAACTACACGAGTAAACATTTTCTCCCTAATAAAATCTAATTTCCTCTTTCTAATACAGATCCTTTCAACTCCTACTTTCTCTTACGAACCTTTACGAAAAATCCAACAACAA
>NC_068984.1:58051892-58053999 GCF_001194135.2 Octopus bimaculoides
GGCAGAACTGTGTAGCAACAGATCGCCAGCAATTGCTTCATCAGAAATTGCCGTCCTACCTCCTGTGAAAAGGAATTACCCTGCTATGTATAATCAAGGCAGCGCAAAAAGTTGTTTAGCACAAGCATTTGTATAGCCCATTAGACGGATGAAATTTACGTACACTTAATAATGTTACACAAAACAGCCTTCACACTTTCCCTATTAATTTTGTCTTTTGAATTATGAACATATTTACATCATAAGGGTTTTTTCATTGTAAGGCTTTCTGTTTTAGTTGATTTTCACCTAGCAAGACTTATCGTAGATGGCGTAATAAGTCACACCTGGACAACGTCGGGTTATACTGCTAGTATACAATAAAATACAATATATCTATAGTGTTTTATTGAAGATGAATAACTTTACAAACTTTTTACTCAGAGTAACAATTTGCGAAGTTTCTCATTTTCAATAAAATACTATAATTTAATCTACCTTTGGTATTAGGGTGCTATTTTCTCCACCTTGTGTCACACCAATGTGCTCGCATGTATATGGTGTATACGTATGTATGTATATATACATGCATAAATATGTGTGTGTGTATATATACATACATACATACATACATACACATATATAGTAGAAATCACGATAAGCACACTCTGGATGTCATAGCTAGTAACACATACTGGAAACAGACTGGATAATGATAATCTATGTGGAGCATTAAACTCAACACATACACACGTGTGTGTGTGTGTGTGTGTGTGTGTGTGTGTGTGTGTGTGTGTGTGTCTTTCATTAGATGTATGACTATACTAAAGTTTTATTATTTTCTTTTATATTTCTTATATTTTGTAATTCACTTTTTACAGTTAGTTTGGAACAGCAGAATTCCTAAATCCATATCTAACATTTCTAGGTCATCAGGGTCTCATTAGCAAGGATTGAACTGAAATGAATATATTTGACATTTTAGTTGTTTCTTTCTTACTGATTGAATTGGTGTTGACTTTCCACCAAAAGGTTTTTGACTGTTAGCATCACGCATTAGCAGCCATGTGTTGATATGTTTATTATGAACAAAATTTGACTGTGTTATGTTCTTTACTTTTTTTATGTCAGTAGCTTCATGTTAATTTTTTGATGTGTATGTTTGAGTGTTAATTTTGGCATTGTATTGCAATATGAGTATGGTTTCCATAATTAATCTTCTATTTTGAGTGGAATTTTTATAAAGTATTTTCCTCTAGTATTTTCTTATCTAATTTTGTTTTGTTGTGTGTGGTGTAATGTTGTGCTATAGTTTCTTTTTGCAAGTGCATAGTGAGCCTACATAAGAGTGTTGTATTGATCTGTCCAATGTTAACAGCTAGTGTCCTTGGTCTTTAAAAATGGCAAAACCAGGTGGCTACGCCAAGTGGGGTCTGTTTTGATGAGGAATAATAAAAGATATTTTTCAAAAAATTGTCTGAACTTATCATCATCATCATCACTGTCCAGTGAGAGAGAGAGAGAGAGAGAGAGAGAGAGAGAGTGTGTGTGTGTGTGTGTGTGTGTGTATCTAAAATGAGTGTCAATGGAAAAGAGAAGGAAAGAAAGAAAGAAGAAAAAATATGTTTACATCTATACAGCTGGTCAGTTCTTTCAATAGAAGATGACAAGTTGGTTAATAAAAGTTATTTTTCAAAAAAATTGTCTTTTCGAACAATTTGCATAGGAGTCTGACAGTCCCTATCTGAAAGTTTTGGTTTTCTTCTGGAGTTTTGTTTTGATGAAGCCTTTCCCTTTTTCTGAAAGGCTGTCATTACTTTTGAGACAGTACTTCTTGATACACCAAACATTTTGGCTGTTTTTGTGATGATTGCACCTGCCATATGAGTACCAACAATGTGGCCTCTTTGAATGTCCAATAGATCTGTCATTGGAATGAATTTTAATTACCTGTTTCTGATGATATCTGAAAATAAACAGCAATTTTAGCAAAATATATTAAGTAACACTAATAATAAATAAAAAGACAAAAATAAACAAGGTTTTGATGGCTTTATAGATATCTCAAAATTATGATGCTATGATGCTAGGTGTTTCATTATTTTGTCCAACCCCTGTTTATATATAT
>NC_068984.1:58062314-58064644 GCF_001194135.2 Octopus bimaculoides
TATATATATATATATATATATATGAATAATAACAATAAATGGAGCAAAGCACATATAAATAAAAGTTCCTTTATATGCGTTTTGCTCCATTTATTGTTATTATTCAATCTACTCAAAATGCACCATTTTAACCTGGTATCTCTACCCATAAAACGGGTGTGATATCCTGGTTTTTTTGTGTGATTTTTGCTACCCATTGTAACTTTTAACATATTTACATTGTCAAGGTTTTTTTAAACTGAGATAATATTAATATATACATAAACTAATATATATATATATATATATATATATATATATATTAGATATATATATGATATATGTATATAGGTTATATATCATCATTGTTTAACGTCCGCTTTCCATATGTATACAATTTATATATCTTATATATACAAGTAGAGATACCCAGCATTGCCCGTATTACATGCAATGAAGAATGAGACTTTTCTGTTATATTTTCTGTAATGAACTGGAATACCTATGATTCGAATTTCATCAAAATTTTATCACCCTAAAAAAATTCTAATCATGACACATGTATCCCATACTAATGATCTTTCTGCTCAGATTCCAAAATTCCAAAATTGTTCAAAAGATTTTGCTCCTGAAAAATGGGGTCATGGATCTCTAAAATGTGGTAGTGAAGGCCCCTTTTGTGGGTGGGTATCTTAATGTCAACAGAGAAGTTGAATTGTTGAGAATCTTTTTAACTTGGGTCTTATATCGTTTGAATTTCTTTGCAATAGGAAATATATGTATGTTCACTGGGTTTGTAAAAGAGAGCAAAGCTACAGGAAACCAAAAGACAAATTATCACAATAACCAGTCAGCTCCCTTACCCTAGTCCTTACTACTCCCCAGTGTAGGATTCCTCACTATACAGGTGACAGGCACAGCCGTAAGATGCATTACGGATCTATAGCAATTGGAAGAATGTGACCCAATTGAAACATTAACAACTGTGTGATGTGAGGGCTAAGGGGAAAAGAAAGTGTCACCTCTGAAGTTTGCAAATGACCACTATACCGATACGTAACTGGACAGAATAAATTTACAATCTATAAATGTCTTTGAAGAACCAGTCACTCATCTGGGAAGGCCTTGAAATCAGTGTTAACATCGGGGGACTATGTGTGACCCAGTGATAATAAAAAGACTCAAAGGAAACCTGCAACCAAATTATTTTATTGAACACTTTGCAGCTGAATCAGTGGAGGCAAAGATGCCTCTCATTTACTTGATAATTTATGCACCACCTTGCAGAAATCAAAATGTAATTGAATTACAAATCATGCTCATCTTTTATGCTCGGGTGACCCTACAGCTTCCAAGAATACAACTGTATTCGTCTTTACTTAGATAAAATGACTAAATTGTGGGTGTTAAGTCTCCATGAAGGGGTCTTTCTAACTTCTAAGAAGATGAAATTTTAGAAATATTACTTCATTTGTGTCTAATATCTATGGTTGAAATTTCATCAACAGCAAAAATATATGAATTTTCATGGGGGTTATGGCCCTTATGCATAGAATATAATTTCCAAATTTCATAAAGATCCATTCATTACTTTTGACCTAGTTTTGGATCATAAAAAAAGACTAAAATTTGGGAGTTAAGGCCCCTATTAGGGGGGTCTTAGAATCCTCATGAGAAGTGGAAACTTTGAGAATACTTCTTGGTGTGTGTCAATTACCCATGGTTGAAATTTCATCAACATCGAAAATATCATGGGGGTTTTGCCCCCTTTAAGCCATCTCAAATTCAAACCAAACATATTGCATTGTACCTGCCATTATGCATTGAATCTAAGTTCAAAATATCGTAAGGATCCATTCAGTAATTTTGGTCCATGAAATTGTATGAAACACACAGCATTACCCTTCTCCCTAGGCTTGGATTTTGCGTTCGAAATTTCACTAGGATCAGTGCAGTAGTTTCCGAATGTATAGGTAGCACACGAACACGCATAAAGACATTGACATTTATATAATAGATATGAATATGCACATATACATATATATGTGTGTGTGTGTGTGTGTGTGTGTGTGTGTGTATTATACATATATACACACACACACACAAAAAGATAGATTGATAGTTACAACTGAGCGGGCAAACAAAAATATGAGACACTGCCTAATGCTTTTTTTTATTTTGCTAAGCCTGGTACTTATTGTCAAACCAGTTAGTTATAGGGACATAAATAAATGAACAGCAGTTGTGAAGCAGTGATGAGGCAGAAACAGAGACAAAGACACACACATACACTTACATATATACATACATACATATATATATATATATATATATATATATATATATATATA
>NC_068984.1:58065228-58065753 GCF_001194135.2 Octopus bimaculoides
ATATATATATATATATATATATATATATATATATATATATATATATATATATACATACGTCTTTATCTATACATTTTTGTAGATGTATACATATATACATATATATACATATATATACATATATTATACATGTATGTATCCCTGTATATATCTGAGATAATAGTTTCACTTTAAAAGTTACAGTATTAAAGTGCAACTATTAAAGTGAAAATATCTGACATTACAATAGAGAGATGTTATTGCTTCACTTTTGATACTGAAATAGTGGAGGAGATGTGATATTGCTCTGGGTTTGCAGTAGGCAAGAAGTTAAAAATTGTTTTGGCCTATGACACTACATTGACCCTAAGTAAGGCATGTGTAAAATTTGAATGAAATTGTTTGTGTACTTGTCAAGTTTTAGGTTATTCACACAGACACGTAGATAGACAGAAAGACAGACACGCATTCTCATCTTTATATATATAGATTTATGTTATATATGTATATAGTTTATATATATATTATATATATATATATATATAT
>NC_068984.1:58065924-58067476 GCF_001194135.2 Octopus bimaculoides
GTTTATTTATTTTCTAATGAACATAAATGGGATATACCAATACTATATTTGCATACACATACATAAACTAAGAATATGCAAAAGAAACTTAAATTATAGTAACTAATGAATTTATATACAAATATAAATATTTAGGGGTGAAAAAAGTATTCGTACAGAACATAAATAACTGATAATTCTGATTTAATACTTCATAGCATAACCATTATTCAGTTTCACTTCAACCAATCTCTTCTTGTAGTTCTTAATCAATGACTCGCATGTTTCTTTAGGAATTTTTTCCCATTCTTCTTGACAAATTTTCTTCAAATCTGGAATGCACATTGAGGCTCTTGAATGAGTTTTAATTTTTCAAATAACGCCACAAATTTTCATTGGGGTTCAAATCAGGTGACTGGCATGGCCATTCTAACAATTTTATATTGTGATTGATAATCCATTTTTGGTAGACTTCGCCATGTGTTTAGGGTCGTTATCCTGTTGTAAAACCCATACTTCACAAAGCTGGAGCTTTTCTACAGAGTCCCATAAATTATTGTTCAATATATGTTGGTACATCTCTGCATTCATTCTACCATCTATTACATGTAAATTGCCAGTGCCATTTGCAGAGAAACACTACTACACAATGATGTTGCCACCTCCAAACTTTACAGTAGGAATTGTGTTTTTTGGCGAATAGGTGATACCATCTTTCCTCCAAACATGGCAACATGAATTTTGTCCAAACAATTCAATTTTTGACTCGTCTGTCCAAAGAACATTTTCCCAGAATGTATCAGATTTATCTTTATGTTCATAAACAAATTTTAAACGGGCTTCTCTATGCCTTTTAGGCAACAGTGGAGTTTTTCTAGGAGAGCATGACTTCAGTTCATTTCTATGAAGTTCATTGCTGATTGTTCATAATGTAACACTAGTCCCTGAATCTAACAAATCTTCTTGTAACTCCTTTCTGGTGATCATTGCGTTTTTTTTTTTCGATACTTCACTTCATTTTTCTTAAAGATCTAGGGGAAATCTTGCGTGGTGCACTGGATCTTATTCTGTTTTCAACAGTTCCCGAATTTTTATATCTTTGAATAAATGAAGCTATGGTAGAAAATGGAATACAAAGGGTCTCTGATATTTTCCTGTAACTTTTACCTGCTTTCTACTGTTCAATAATTAAGTTTTTCACTGAATTTGTGAGCTCTTTACTTTCTGCCATTATTACGACACTACTTTATGTTGTCTCAGTGTTGAATGAAGAAGCTAGCGTTTTGACACTTAAAAATAAGCACTGATAAGATTATTGGAACAAACGAGAAAGTTCTAGTAAAAAAAAAATATTTTAACAGTATTTTGTGGCATAGAAACTCACAAATTTATTCTGTATGAATACTTTTTTCACTCCTAAATATTCATAATTGTATATAAATTCATTAGTTACTATACTTTATTAGTTTCTTTTGCATATTCTTAGTTTATGCATGTGTATGCAAATATAGTATTGGTATATCCCATTTATGTTCATTAGAAATTTAATAAATAAAAAATTTTGACATGTATG
>NC_068984.1:58071251-58075996 GCF_001194135.2 Octopus bimaculoides
ATATATATATATATATATATATAATCTAATACATATGTGGAAAATCGGCTTGTGTTTGTTTGTGGCGTTGTTATCTAACTCCTCCTACATCGTTTCAAAGATTGTAATGAAACTTGACACGTGAGTAGAAATCATGTATGGAAACCTCTTGACATACTTAGGTTGTTGAAAAAATTGATGATGCTGCCCCAGGAAGCTACGTTTATAGCTAATTTTTTTTAAACTTCCAAGGGAAATAACCCATACTACCTGATCAATATTTTTTTTAAACACTCAAAGGAAATAACCCATTTCATTGTTTATGTTTGACTACTTTGAATATTGATATTTTGTGCGTCCAATTTCCAATTTTTGCAGACAGTATCAGTTTTTTACTTTATTTGACATGTAAGCAGAACTTATGTCTGGAAACCTAGTGACATACTTAGATTGTTGAAAAAAATCTATAATAAGGCCCATCCAATGGATCTTCCTATCTACTACATATTACTCATATTTTATTTAAACAACCCAAGGGAAATAACCCATACCACCTGCAGTTTTTAGCAAAGCGGTCAATGTTTGATTCTCAGAATCAGCCGACCTAATTCTGCATTTCACTACTCAGCGTTTTGATCTGCTAAACATTATTATTGTACTTCCTTAATTTGAATCTCTTCATTCATACATTTCTATAAATACATACTTTTTTGAATGCCCATTACTCCAATAATTCTGCATTTTTACAGTTACACTTTCTCCATGACAGTAGATAATTTATTTTTTCCACAATGTATTAGTAGTGGCTTCATGCAGGCATAGTGTGGATTCAATCCTTGATTGCCAAATTTCACTTAACACTTCAACAGTGCTTTTCTCACAGTAAAACAATAGTTTTTCTGTGAGCGATAATCCCTCTCACCAACCTCCGAAAACGTCTCTCGGCAACCTCCTGCAGCATCTCTAGACAACCTCTCTTGCCAGCCTCCAAAAACCTCTCTCGCTGACATTCAACAATCTCTCCCTCCTCTAGTTGACAGTTTTTGTATTTTTTTGTGACGGAAAATACACCTTTTGTGACAGTCATAATGAAATTGCTTTCTTATATCAGAGTAATAAGGCGTTTCAATAGAACATCTTTACCCCTAGGAATTACCAGGTACACCAGCTAGTATATACCTATCTTTTTTTCTTTTTTTACTTGTTTCAGTCATTTAACTGTGGCCATGCTAGAGCACTGCATTTACTCGAGTAAATCGACCCCAGGACTCAGTGGTGATGATGCAGACAGAACCTTTTGAAAGCTACTGTTGGACATCGGTAATGGCACTTCGGTTGGGTAGAAGGATGGCCCTGTAATCTTGCCTTTTGGTCACATGATATGTGATTTAAAGGAACTAATGAATAAGGTGTTTCATAACATTAGGAATCAATTTACAGATCACAACTGGCTGAAAACCTGTGCCATTTTAGCTCCCAAAACTTCTGGAACAGTTGCCAAGTGAGCGTCACATCTACAATTCCATTGACACTTGAATAGCCTAACACCACCCAGCCTCCCACTTCACATCTTGTATATCAAGATTGGGACACCAGTTATGCTCCTTTGACACCTCGATCCACCAAAGCGTTGCAATGCACATGACTTATAATAAAGAAGATAATGCTAACAGTCTTGGAAACAACAATTTTGACTGGTAAAGGAAGTGGTGTGCCTGTATTCATTCCTAGAATTCCACCTATTCCCTCAGATATGCCTTTCCAGTACAAGTGCCTGCTATTTCTAATAGTGAAGTTGAATATCATTTGCTATTATTACCATCATTATTATCATTATAATAATTATTTCTAATATAGGTACAAAGCTACAGATTTGTTGAGAGGGTGCAAACGGTTAATCTTTATCTTGTATTTTATATAATCTACAAAGTTTCCTCAAGTATTGACTAAGTAGATTTATCTCTGCCTTAGCTACTTTTTCTACTTTTATCTTCTGACTGTTTTTCATTTATTGTATTTATTTACAATGTGCAACACCCATACCATTAGTATTGGCTAATTTGTGGTATTGCATTGTTAATGTTTCTAATAGTGTATGTTAGATGCTCTTTTATTGTTGATGAAACAACACATTTTGCCTAAATGATTTAATGCAGTTGTTGGTTTTTGGCTGTTTCTCAGTATAGGTGCTGCCTCCATGAAATGTACTGATTCTAACTTCACCTCTTGAGCCTGCTTTGAGATTTTCATTTATTATTTTTCGCTATTATAAAATATGGGTATTTTTCTGATACTTACCAACTCTCAAGGCTTATAGCACTATATATGATATCTTAGTCTTATAACCTTCAAGCATGTTCACCTAAGCTCTTTCTTTCAGATGTTCAGGCTAATTTATGCAGAAATTCATGTGAATGCTATTTCCTTAAAAAAATCTTTAAATGATTTAAGTACAGATTCTAAAGAGACACGTTATCATTTGTTTATTAATGTTCTGTTTATAATTCTCTTGCTCTTTTCCCCTTTGCTAATTTTCTGCTCAGCAAATTGCTCAGCTACAATGTGTATGTTTATGCATTGATATTGACATGATGAAACAAGAATATATGCATGTGTGTGTATGTGTGTGTGTGTGGGGGGGATACCTGCTTCAAAGGAAAATATATTGACACAGCTAAGTATGATTGTCATAAAGAAATGGTTCTGTTTTTAGACTAATGAAATTTATCCAGTTTGAATAGTACTGAAAAATTAATCTTTTCATGGCTTAAAACAGTAATGTTGCAGGACTTTTAGGTCACATCTTCACTGTTTGTAGTTCATCAAAAACAAATCAGCTACTACCCATGGCTGGAAATTACAAGCGAGTCAAATGAAATGATACAACCAGAAATAAAACATATATTTCAGACACAATCTGCCAGAAGTTTATTATCAGTGTTTTTTATTTTTGTTCTTGTAAGATTGAAAGTCCTGTTGCAATTAACACAAAATTCATCTTAATTTTTATCCATTTTATCATTTTTTTAGAGAAAACAGTTTCCTTTATTTTGTAATGCAGTTTAAGTGCATCTGACATTCAAATTATCATTGTAGATTAATATCAACAGTTTTTTAGTTGCAATATCAGTGATTTTTGTTTACTGAATGGTTTACTGAAACAGGACCATTTATAAGGCTTCTGTGACTGTTAGAAGGAATGGAAGAAATTACCTTCTGATTAGAGGTCTAGCTTGAATACTTGTAGTGGAATGGACTCCATTATAAGCACCCAAAGATTAGGTGATGGTGTTAAAGCAAATGACATCTACTAATCAAGGATAGTAACAGTCCCTCCAATAAGTTTCCATTGAATATCTATCTGTCCCCAAAATTTTACTCACATGGCTTTGCAAAGTGGGATCTGTTACAATCCCATGTTGTTGTGAAGTGAACTTTTTACTCTCACACAAGCTTCTTTTAGTTTTTGTTTACCAAATCCACTCACAAGGCTTTGTTTGGCACATGGCTGTAGTAGAAGACAGTTGCTGTACAGTGGGGATTGAACCAAAAATCATATGTTTGGAAAGCAAACTTCTTAACCACAAAGCCATGTCTGTGCCTACAACAATCATTCGTCATATTTTAATGCAACCTGTATTTGTGGGTTGGTATATTACATGTATATGTATCATCACAACCACCATCATATTTCTGTTTTTATATATTGAGCTAGTTAGTCACACTTCTTTTAATGCTGGCTTTTACTAGTTCCCAAGGTTTTCATGGTTTAACCCATACTCACATTTACCTTCTACCAACAACTCATTAACTCTTTTAGTTACCCATCCAATTGCTTTCTCAAGTAGCTTCTTGAGTTTAGTTGGTTGAGTAGTAGTTGATTGTGTTGTTAAGAAGCTAACATTTGTTGTAAATTTGACTTCAGAAGTGCAAATAAAAAGAAAATGATAAAAAGAGGAAGTGAGAAATTTTTAAAGGAAAATGTTTGTGTGAAAAGTATTCTAGGATGGAGGATATTTTTATTTTATGAAATGTCAATCAGCAGTGTGCTGATATGAATATTTAAATGCAATTTATAATTGTAAACTAATTATAAATATTAAGGTTACAGAAGCAAATTCTAAGTGTGTAACAAAGAAAAAAAAACAAGCAAGAAACAAAACAAAGCAAGTCACTGACATGATCTGGATATAATTCCAATCTTGTTACAAAATAGTATATCTTATATAATATTAAAAAAAAATCCTCAGTGAAATTATATTCTCTTCAAGAATATTATAAAAGAAAATTATTTATGAGCACAACTAACAAAGCAAATTCTATATTACCTGATTATAAGAAATGTTGATTGATTTATCTATTTTCAGTGAACCCCTTGGTGAATAGTGTGTAATATTTGTTTTAGGATATTTATTTTCACCATGGATTATGTATTTTTGACAAATGAATTAGTTTGCTTTTATACTACACTAGCAGAAATACCCAGCGTTGCCCGGGTTAAAGAGAATAATGAAATCTAAAAACGCCGTCTAGACTACGCATCATCTTTATATGTAGAGATGTATATACACACACGCACCCAAACACACGTATATATATGTATATCAATATAAATATATGAAAGTCAATGAAGTTTCGTAAAAGAAGGTGATCATGTACATACTTTCTTGCTGTTGTGATTATAACACCTCATTGTTCCTTGTTTTCCCTTGTGGAGCATATACAAATAGGTTTTTTGTTGCTGCCCACTCTTGAGCAGCCAACAT
>NC_068984.1:58076231-58080242 GCF_001194135.2 Octopus bimaculoides
AAAGAATGGTAACCTCGATAACGTGTGACATCATTTTCTAAATAATGCTCATCTGTTATGTTCGGGTTAAAATTTCATCAACATCAAAAATATATGAATTTTCATGGGAGTTATGGCCGTTATGCAAAGAATATAATTTCCAAATTTCATAAAGATCCATTCAGTACTTTTGACGTAGTTTTGGATAAGAAAACAAATGACTAATGTGTGTGTTTGTGTGCATGTGTATGTGTGTGTGATGGGTGTATATATGTATAGATATCTGTATGCATGTATATATGTATATATGTGTACATATTACATAACACATTTAACTTTATTCCTCACATCCCACACATAAACCAAACATATATCACTTCTATATGAAACGATTTAAAATGATAGCCAACTACCTCTCTGTAGAGTACAGCAGCAAGACATCTAAAATGGCCCATGATAAGAATCTGTGCTCTCATCTACTCTTTTTAACTTATACCTATAAGAAGCCAGCTTTGCCAACCCGGTTCTTTTCACTCCATAAGCATATCACTAAACAGAAGAAAAGAAAACAACCAGGATTCCCTCAGTAATCGTGCATGAAACAGGAGGAGCTCAACATCTAATCTTGTCCATGCTGGTTGTCAAGAGCTGTAGTACAAAGGTCGTGCACAGTCAGTCATTTTACCTGGCTAGGTTTGGAGTCCACTTGTTCAATAAGAGTGAGTGCAAGGGCTATCCAGAGCTGGCAGTGATCAATAGTGTTCTTGAGACTGACAGTTAATTTGCTTAGGAGCATAGCCTAAACTGGGCTATCAGTTCCATCCAAGTCTAAATATGTGGACAACTCCAATGACCAACAAGTACTGTGAGGCAGAGATGAAAAGAACTTTGGGGAGATAGTTCAAGAGACTGTGAAACTGCCCTGGTGTAAATAGGTAGGACCATTCACTGCAATTACAGGAGACTGGTTCTCATAAATTTGAGGTCTTCTTGGAATGTTTGGTGCCAGGTGTTTTTGGGGCCAGCTCTCTTTTTCATTTTCTTGTTTTCAGTGCCCATGTCATTACAGTCTTTATATCCAGGATAGTCAGTAGGTACAAAATGTCATTGGTCAGTAAAATTTAGTAAAAAAAAAGAGAGCCTTTATGGAGGATCTTTAAAAATTCATTAAATTGAAAATTAAATTTAGGAAGTGTGCTAGATAGTACATTTTGTAATGTATTTTTATATCATCATTGATGCATTGATTATATTAGAGAAATACTATTTATAGTATTAAAAATATTTTTAGCTGTATAAAGTGGTTTGGAAAAATTGAGCTTGATATTTCTTATCAATTTAGGGAAAGATTAGAAGAAAATTTGTAACCAAAATATTTATATAGTAACAGAAATGTTTATTTAGATATGACATTAATTACTTGCAAAGTCATAACTCTTTAAGCCTAAACTTCTGTAATTAGCAATCAGTCTTAATGTCTTAATAGATTTAAAGAAACTGAAATAATCAAACACATTGCTGCAATTACTACTAAAACCTTTTGACATATAAAAGAAAGCTATGCAGCAAACATTATGCAACAGTTTTAAACTTCTATGCTGCCTCTCAGACAAGTAAACATTATATCATAGAGTAGTGTGTGGTTTTTAAATTAGATTGAAGCATATCATGTCTTGTGTATTAGTCTTGTGGGTTATCACAAATTTCCTAAATGTCACTTGTATGGTACCTCAAACTGAATTAATTAACAAAATTGTAAATAATGAAATTAAAGTGAAATTTCATAATTTTCTAATAGTGAAACCAATGTACATGTTCTAAAGAAAAGATCAATTATTGAGCAAGACATACTAATTTTTCATTCTGTATTCTGGCTGTTTGTTATTATTTACCATTGAAATGAATATTATATGAAAATAAACCCAAGATGTTTGGTTAGAATATAAACCAAACAGGAAACTTAAATATCGTTCATTTCAAATTTTTTGGCACAAAACCAGCAATTTCAGGAGAAAGGGCTAGTTGATTATATTGACCCTAGTGCTCAACTTATTTTATTGACCCTAAGAGAATGAAAGGCAAAGTTGACCTCAGTGGAATTTGAACCCAGAATGTAAAGACAGAAGAAATGCCACTGAGCATTTTGCTTGCTACCTTTAACTTAAATATGATTAATGCCCAATATACACAATTCAATGTTACTTGAGAAATAAGACTTGTTAGTACAAATTAGAAATATAAAGTTTACTTTTATTGTTAGATTGTTTAATTAAAAGATTCTTGGTTCTCTACTTTGAATGTAAGATATATATTTTTTTAATAAGCAAAATTTTAGCTTCTATGAAAAGTAAACAGTGGTTACTCCAGAACTATTATCTCTTGGTAAATAGAAAAAGTGGATTTGATCTCACTCGTTCTTAGTCTTCTTTTTACTTTTTACAACAATGTTAAAATTGCATGTTTCTAAAGAATATACCTCAAGTTTTGAATTATCCAAAAATGTGTTGACATGCATTGTTACACAGATTGTGTAACTGTCTATTTAAGTATACAACAGCTTGTTGTATACTTTATGAAATGCGAATCTCTGTGGACTGAAGATGGGGATTTTTAAGAAGGTCTAAGATGGCCAGAAACTATTTAGGTCTTTTTACTGCCCATAGACAGATAAGCCTGTGGTGTATCCACTTCCTTTACTTTTAAGAGCATAGCTACAATATTTTGATTGAAAAAGACATACATTTCAGATTATTCAAAAATGCTATGTAGTGTCCTATGAATTAATCTAGGTGCACTAGTTTTTTGGTGTAAGTCTAAAATACGTGCTAAACTTCAAAATCAATATTGTTTTTTTTTTGCTACCCCCCTTTTTACCTCTGTCTAGTTACTGCTATCAACTTATAAAGTACTGAGATCTCTATTTTTAAAATGATTATTTTATACATTCTTGTGTGTGTGTGTGTGTGTGTGTGTGTGTGTGTGTGTGTGTGTGTGTGTGTGTGTGCATGTGTGTGTGCATGCGCGTGCGCACACACACACACACACACACACGAATACATACATGTATACTGTTTCTTGTTTGTTTTTTATGTTTTAACTTTTTAACTCCTAGCACTGACAAAGCATCTCTCCTGCACCCCTCTCTCAACTCATTATGTTGGATCTATAGGAACCACTAATATAAGGTCAATGTTGTTATTGCTCAATAAGAAGGTATACTATTTGATGGTGTATTTGGCTGTCTTAATCATCAGTGAAGAACTGTAGTTTGTTTCTGGTTGTCTACCTTTTCATATTATTTTTTAAAAATTCTGTTGAAGCCTACTTCCTTACTTTAAGTTGACAAGAGAATATGCTGATCAAGAATATTTATTACATCTTGCCTACAAAATGAAAATGTGACTTAATACTGTTAAAACCAATGATAGTTTATTTTTTTTTTACATAACTGTGATCATTTAAAAAAATATATTTATTTTAGCATCATTGTCAGCTCATTCACTGCTACATATATCTTTTGAGGCTCCACTTGTAGAGATATATTTTGATAGACCTCAGTATATTTTGCTGAGTTGGATATTGTTGTAAATTTTTGAAATTGTTTATTGTTTGTGCTAATGGTTGTTGGAACATAATTTCCCATACCATATTGTGATGAGTTTTCTGTCATAACTGCATATAATATTTCTTGCTGGTACTTCTACTTCATAATTCTTTTCTTACAGATGGTTAAAGATTACAGCATCAAATACTTTCTGTGTACATACCCTTGATATTGTCAATGAGTCTAATGATATTCTTTACACCTCTTCCTTTCCCCTCTTCTTCACTTTTCTGTGCTCTCTTTTTTGTACAGGGTTATAGCTTGCTTTTGTGCATCTATGGAATCCTTAATAATGATGGTTGCAAAGACTTTATTCTTTCTTTTTTTTTGACAGTTACTTTTTGAGTTTTTCACTAAAACACTTCTCAACTTTAAAAAAATTAAAAATTTGAAAGTAAAATGTATTCTACCCTCTCATCACACTACCC
>NC_068984.1:58081237-58089611 GCF_001194135.2 Octopus bimaculoides
ATAGCCATTTCTAACATTTATTATATACTTTTTGAAAATATATATATAAAATTAAATTAGTGTTAATATATTTAATGCAAGGAGAATTTAAAAATTAATAATAAATATGCAATGAGGCCAGAAAATAAAAATACTTTCATGTTTTTTTTTTTTTCAGTATCTGTGGGAGACAACTTCACATGTTTTGTTATTATCTCATCAGCAAATCATTTGCCTTCACAGTGATGAAAAAAATCATAAATATGTATATGAAATGTGTGTGAGTTGGTGTAGGATGACCCAAATGCTTTCTTTTGTTTTTTTTTTTATTTCCTTTTTTTTTTAGCAGCAATAATCACGAAATTCTAGAATTAGAATTATGATGCAAAATGTTATTTAATAACATTTTTTGTTCCTTTTTGCATTTATGATTTTTGTTTAATAATTATCTGTAATATCCAACTGACATGATTTTCTGGCTACAAATTTGGTAGAAAAATAACAAGGTTATTTAAATGTAGAAACAAACTTACAAACTGAGTTTTGAATCCTTGTTGAAAGCAATTTTATTTACTGTTAATGCTTTTTGTAAAACACGAGTGTCTCAATTTCTTGTTTCTTACCTCCAACAACCTATGTTGATATAAGGAATAATTTTAGGAAATAAATATGATTTATAAATATTTTTCAAATATTTCATTCAACACTTTCACTTGAAGTATTGCAATTATGTATTTGTCATAAGTATTTTAAGTATTAGATCTTATCTCTTAACTCTTTGTCTATCCAAAGCATTTTTATAAGGTTGTCTCAAATGCCTATGCTTGCTTTCAGACTTTTTGTTAGCCCTATTTTCTTATGTTTTGAGTAATATAATGCTATACTCTCCTAAGTCCCAGGTTACTTAGGTGATTGAAAAAATATTGGGAATGTGTATCATACATGGTTCATGGATGCCAAGGAAATATGTACCAAGTATCATATGTGATACACATGTGAGGTGAAGGATTAAATATTTTTTTCTTAGTTCAGTACTTTTTATAAAGAGAGGGAAATTTATAGAGTATTGTTTTATTTCTTTCTTGAATTTCATATTCATATTTATATTTATTACATATATTTCAGAGTTTCATCGAACTTCTAAAATATAAATCTATCATTTACTAAATGTTTGTGCATGCTGATGCATAAAATAAAATATTTGCAAGATTGTTACTTAAACTATGAAGATGTCAGATGATACAAGAATATCAATCAACGTTTACACATTTGGCAATAATAAGAATCTTGTTATTGTTGGATTATTTGGGGATGGGAGAAATTTATGCATTTCATACTCTAATGGTATAACTTAATTTTTCTTTTTGTTTTGCTTATTGACCATTTAATATGATCTACAAGTGTGGGTTAGTTAATTGAAATTGTTTTATCCCTATGAACATTAGTGTTTCAAAGTATTTTGCATTTCACTTTAAGTATCTGTTCAAGCTGAATTAATCATCCTTTTGCTATTTTAAAATTTGTTTTTATAGACAATATACAATAATCAATTTATCCATGTGTGTGTGTGTGTGTGTGTGTGTGTGTGTGTGTGTGTGTGTGTGTGTGAGAGAGAGGGGGGGTATTTGAAATATCTTAAAGGACTGTGGGGTATCAGATATGATAGAAGTTCTTATTTACAAATGAACTATCAAGTTTTATGAAGAGACTAAAATAAAACAATTGAAAAATGCTATTTTTCTTAAATTTTCAATAATTTTTATTTCATTAATTTCAAATTAAATCTTTCAGTATTTGAGATAATTTTAGAAATGAAATATTTTGGAATATATACAGGTACACTATGTTTTGATTAATTTGATCTCTGAATTTTTTTCATTATGCGCCTGATTCCTGCAGTTCAATCAGGAACTATGTACACATCCAAGAATAAGACACCTGTTGAGAATTGGAGATAAAAATCAATTTGAATATAGTGTAGCTATAAATATTAAAAGTGGTTTTAATTTCTAGAAATGAGGTTAATAGTCTTAAGGAATTATGATCTTGTTAATTTTAGTTTAATAAATAATCACAGTGCAAAAATAATTTGCTTCCCTCCAACTAATGTTTATATCTGCTGAACCCTCACATTATTCCAGATCTTAAATTTAATTTTGAGCACTGCATGCAATTTCAGGAAAATTAGTAACATAGAGGCATGTGTTTCCAGCAAGATATTATTGAATAATGCAGCAGAATATAGAATTTTTTCTTTTTTATTATTATTAAGAGTAAGATATTGTTTTGTTTTGCTGTATTTGAAATACACTTAAATTCTAATTTCAAAGCGTAAGTTCTTAGAAGAATAGGTTTTCAATACAAGCAGTTATGTCTAATACAGTTACACAGTGACTAATTGGTTTGATTATAACTGATATTCTATTTTTGTGTAAAAGTATTCAACTCTTTTAATTTAATTTAGTTTGTAAACAGTTTCATTGTTTTAACTGGTAATCTTTCTCTCTTTTAATTTACTGCAAAAAGTTACCATTAAAATTGCTCAGCATAGCACTATTATCAGGAGAGATATAGAATTATGTTTTAGCCAAGAGGTCACATAGGTGTTGTAACTCACCATTAAATGGCTAATTTTTCATTAAAAAAAACCTTGAAATATTTGAAAGCAAATGGATTTCATGTGTTAAAATTTGAGACTAAACTGTATTATAATTGAAACAAATTATTTAAAAGGAATTTTTTTCTTGTTAATGTAACAAGATCCTAAGTTGAAATGAGAAATTGAAATTTTCTGTTTCATATTATATTTAATCAGAAATTTCTTAACTAGATCATCAATACTGCAATTACTTCTAAAATGATTCCTTTCAATATTGTTACATAGCTTAAATAAGAAAACAAATCTCATATTAAAGTAGATCTTGTTTGATTGGTAAGAAGTATCAATGTTTTGGTTTACTGCTGAGAAAGCCTTTTCAAGTTTAGCTTCATAATAGCAACTAATGCTTTTTGGGAAAGAAACATGGTACTATCCAAAATATTCTTTTGATTTAGAATGGTATTAAGAAACCTTAGATTTCTTTGGTTTCTAGAAACAAACTAATCTTTTTTTCTCTTCATTTAAATAATAAGCCTAAATTTACTTTTCTATATTGTACAACTAATAAATACTACTCTTGTATTAGAGGTAAGTGGGGGAGTTTAACATTACATATGTTCATCATTATTTAATATCAAATATTTCAGCACAAATTGTAACAAACTGAGATGAATTCATCTCCAAATTGACATTTGGTGAAATCAACAAAATGTGAAGTTATTTTGGCACTAAAAGCCACATACCACCCAGAAAATAACAAGTTTGTTTTCATTCATAGAATCATTTAGTATATTAATGTTTTCTGATTTTTGTAGGCATTATCAGCTAATGTGCTGCCTATATACAAACATTTTTTGTCACCATTTATTCCAAACAGTTGATTTCTCATTTGGAATAAGGAATATGTTTGTTTCTTGTTTTTGTCTAATCTGTTTGTCATTAGAATTGGCCTTACATCAAAATAAGATTTTGCATGCAGATGAGAGAAAGTGGAAGGAGGTGGTGGTGGTGGTGGTGGTGGGGGGCTTTCAAAAACCCTTTTGTAATCATATTTCTAATGAAATATAATACTTGTATATTTCAATTAATTTTGGAATAACTCATTAAATTAGAGATTTAGTAAAATAATTAAAATTTTCATTTCTAAGCTAGTGTTTGAAATATAACAAAAGATTCCTTAATTAAATTATGATGAAAGGTTGTTTTCAATTTGAATACTTTAAAGTAAAGTTCAAAGTATTCTAGAACCAAAAGCCATGTTAGCAGGTTGCCATAGAAAGGATTAAAATATATACATCCTAACCCTTTTGTTACCATATTTCTGTTGAAATGCATTGCTTTTATTTCAATTAATTTATAAAATAAAGAATTTAGTAAAGTGACTTCATCATTTTTAAGCTGGTGTTTAAGACATAAATTAACAAAAAGATTTTAATTTAGTTTACTTTAAATCAAGAAATCTGTATCATAGAATTATGGGTACTCTCAAGTTGGTTGGTATCAAAAGGGCTAAATTCTTACCATGTGTATATAATTTTAGCAATTGTTCATTTAAATTCCAAACTCCAGGCTATGTTAATAACTAAAAGAAACTGAGTTAAACTGACTGATGTAGTTTATATATTATTCCTTCTAAATTCAGTTGTTCTTACATAAAAGGGGTTAATTTAGTCTAGTAACAGTTTTAATATTTGTATGACTCTGTAACTCATGCCATATGTTAGGATATATTAACATTCCCAGTATAGATCCTTTGTTTCTAATTTTCATTTGCTTAACATTATTTCTTAAAATATTTTAAGTAAACATGTATGCAAGTGTTTTGTGTTTGCCAATGTGTTTGCATTTAATATAGATTACACAGGTGTGTTTGTGTTTAATTCATTTATTTCTCATAAGTATAACTATGTAAACATGCAAACATCTGATTTAGTTTGTAAATATTTCACCAATAAAATAGTTGTCTTATGTTGCTTTTTGGGGGTGAACATGAAAAAATTATAAAAATAAAGGGTGTGTGCATGTGTGATGTATCTATTTTTCAGCACCAGTTTCCTTCTAGGAGAGAATTTGATTATAAATGTTGAAATTTATTTTTGAGTTTCAAAACACATTTTTGTTGCTTTTTTTTCAAATCTTAATTTTTATGTTACTAGTATGAATTTATATTATCACTAACTTTTTGTATTTGTTGTTAGGTATTTACAGAAAAGTGACTGGATCACAGTATTCAGCTTCATTCTCTATATTTCGCTAGAGGCAAAATGACTGAGTGGATTAGATATTGGGCTATAAGCTCATAGGTCATAAGTTCAAATCCACTGCCTTAATTTCATTGTGTCTATTTGCAAAATGCTATTATATATTATTGCCTTGAGTGAGGTAGTTTGTTAGGAATAGATGCCCATGTCATCTGGAAATGTTATCAGTAATAGACCAATATCTTATTCAGATGAAGATTTAGCTATCATCTACTTAATGTCCTGAAATTAGAGCCAAATGGGGAGCATCATTTTTTATTAATTAAAATAAAATTTACTCAGCAGTTTCATGCTTGATTTACAAACCTTATATACTGAAGTTGTCTTTTTAATATATGATTATATTGTCTTTTAATATATCTAGTTCAGAAAAATGTAAAATTAGATGTAGGTCTTCTAGATTTATTTATGAAATATGCATTTACTTTGTTCTCAATGTTTTTTGTTGATTTCAAAATATCATTTCAATTTTATTGAAAATTCAATAAAATTGAAAATTTTATGACTAATAGAGAAATCTGGAATTTTCTTTTTTGAATTAGGATTTTGTTTCATCAAATTCTCATTTATGTGATAAGCTGATATATAATTCAACCAGAAATGAAAATATTCTTAGAAAAGAATTTTTAAAATAAGGGTTCTTTTTTGTCTTATTTCATTTAATTCCATTCAATCTTCATAGCTTAGATGGGTACTTTCTAATCAGAATAGTCCACCTTACTAAAATATCTTGACCTTACTTTAATGACATACTGTGGAGCTGTTGGAGTGTTAAACATTGTTTGCTTAATTTCAGTGAATTGAAAGATAGTTTGGCCAGTGATGCCATTGAAGGGGATATTCCAGATTTATTGAAAATGGTTTTAAGACAAGATCCCAATGTTTTTCATTCTACTGCTAGGAGAAATTATGATGGTAAGAGCGATTTGATATTAATTTCTTTGTAATGTCCTCTGCTTCTTGAACATTAGAACATGACTACTTTATTGGCTAACAAGGGGTAATTATGTTTTTTTTTATGTTATATTTTGGGGTCATGATGTCTTGAAATAGATATGAAGCTAATTATCAATGTATATTAAAAGCCAAAAGACAAGCAAAAGCAAACATCTGGTGTTTGTATGTGTATCTAAATGAATACACATACATACCAACACACACACACACACACACACACACACACACACACACACACACACACACACACACACACACACACACACACACACACACACACACACACACACAAAAAAAGGAAAAGGCATTCTTTTTGTCATGTTCTAATTTAGCTATATGGTTTTTATTTTGCATCTTGTTCAGATTTCTTTGTTTTATTTTTGTTTCTTAGAGGAGAATCTGTATTTTTCTTGGATTTATTTGAAAGTTACTGTGTAACATCTGTTTATTGGCTTTGTTTTCTTAAATCTTAAAGGGCTAATGTTATTTCGAGTAGCATTTTTATTACGTAACAAACTATATTCAAGAACTCAAAATAGCTTCTTTTAACTTACGAAAGAGTTCTTTATACATTTACTTTTAGCTAATTTTAAAATGCTAAATAAATAGATTATTCTAAACGGTCTCAAATTACACTGTAATTAAACCATAAATGTTGTCATAAGGTCGCAAAAGGAATGCATTGGTATTAGTTAATATTTCAAGGATAAAGCTTAAACCTTTAGCATTTAAAGTGGCTATATCCAACCAAAATATGTATATGTTCAAACTGGCTACATCCAGCCTATTTCACCTGTCCTACAATGTCGTTGTAAAATTAACTATCACATCGTTGAAATCTTAAAGCTACATGATAATTTATGATTAATTCTAAGCAATGTAAATAAATAAGCATTACATTAGATAGGCTAATCTGAATACTGAAGGGTTAAAATGTGAATTGGAGAAGGAACACAAAATTGTCTTTTTTTCTTGTGGGTATATTAAAAATAAAGGGAAGTTTTCTTAATGTCTTTTTACATTCTATATTTATTATTTAGAATTTGTAAAGCATATTCAGGTGCTTAAATGAAGCTTTGCACCCTTTAGAAGAGCAATCCTCAACCTGTTTTACACCATGGGCTTCTTTCATGCAAGACAATTTTTCTATGATCCGGGGGTCACTCACATAACAAAGCACAATAAAGTGCATAATAGATAATGCAAAAACATTGAGTATCACATACAGGCTGTGATACTCAATAAAATAGAGATAAAATTTTAAAAAATCTATTCTTTTCACACAACCTGATATCAAATAACAACCTGGTGTTTGGGAACTGCCGCTTTAGAAAACCTTGGTTCCTCAACCTGAACATCTATGATTGAATACCAGTTAGACTTTCTTTTTAATTTAAAAGTGTTGTCAATTTTATACACAAAGATACAATGATTTAATCATATACATAGATAAGTAGTTAAAAAGAATAATTGCTTTAAAACATTAAAACATCATATAAAATGAAGTTTTGACACTAAGCTAAGTAACAGATTTTAAAAATGAATTCTCTTTCCATTCCAATATATCATTAATAAAGTTAAATTTTATTACTTATCAGTTAAACATATCCAGTTAAATTTAATGTGGGAATAAGTGGATATATGTGACACTAACAAAGTTTTTTTGGTATATAATGATCTCATGAAAAGAAGCTTTTATACACGGGCAGTTAATAATGTATATACATATGAAATTGTAATGTTTATTTTTGATTCTATAAGAATGACCCTTTAAGATTTAAATTGTTGATACAAAATATGATTTTAGTATTCTGTTTAGTTCCTGTGGCACTGTTCTCTTTTTGTTTTGGTTAAGGTTTTATCAAATTCGCTGAATCTTTTGTTGCTGTCATTTTAATTTTTTCCTTTTTTGTAGTGCTTTGTGACATATTGTTAGCATGTCAAAGTTGTTTGCTTTTTTTCTGAGCCTGTGCTAGAGTATATGTTAAGTGTACTTGTGAGTGCATCTGTTAAAATATTTGATATTGTTTGTCCACAAAGTATTGAGGGTGCATTTTTGAAATATTGGAGATACTAGTAGTAGTGCCTAGAATATTTTCATATTTATATAATTGTAATTGAATTTTGAATTCCAATATTTCAATGATGGCAATTCTCAAATAATTACAAAAATTTGATAGAATCAATTAGTTTATTTAATTCTATTTCACATTGTTGAGTAATTTGTTATTATAAAAGCTCATACCAACTCTCTCTTTCTGTATATATATATATATATATATTTAAGAATTTAAGGATTGGAGAAAACGCATGTTATAATTGCATACTATATTCCTACATATGTTTCAAAGGATTACAATCTGTGTGATCCATAGGGATCTTTGATATTAAAATTGTAACCTTCTCATCAGGGAAAGCATGGGAATCATCTTAAACATAAGACATTATGACCGATTATGAAAACAATAGATGGATAAGGTTATGACTTGATTCATTTGAAAAAAAACCGTTAGAGAATTGGACGCTGCCGGATAGTGGGTTGGACAACACATACCAATCAATGTGTAAGAGCGTACAT
>NC_068984.1:58090823-58098252 GCF_001194135.2 Octopus bimaculoides
ATATATATATATATATATATAAACATTTGCCACCATTATGCTTTGTTTAGTATACTTTAATAACAGACTTTTTATTGGAAAGAAACACCAGAAAATCAAAATATGAACTACATTTGTATTAAACTGTTTTCAAAAGTAAATTTTAAGTTATCATTTTTTTAATTCTAACACATCCCTTGCAAAAACAAGGAATATCTGTCTATTTCGCATTGCATTCATTTTGCTAGAAATCCCTATTTACATACTTTTACCTACACATACAGTACTGTGTATGAAATCTAATATTTCAGATACTCTTATATATACTCAACATGCATTAAATATTTGTTCATATTTGAATGAAAATTTCTTGTTCTGCTTTTTAACCTTTCACTTTATAGGGAAAATAAACAATTATATTTAGATTGTTAGGGAAAGTGTAAAACCATATTTTGATTTAAGCTAAATACTTTTAATCAACTTGATGATTATTACTGATAATTAAAGCTGATAATTTATTTATTAGATCATATCTATACAATCAAGTGATTTATAATGCATTTATCATAGTAGTTTTTACTAATAAATGTAAAAATGTTGCTTGACTGCAGTACTTTAACTGATTGAAACTTTAAAATGAAAATCGAGGATAAAATGCAGTTTGTAATATTCTGAGATAGAGTTGACAGCAGAAAAGAAACCATTAGCATATGTTTATAAAAGTTTCAGAATTGAATGCCTAAAGTGTTCAGAATTGGAGCAGGTGCTGGTTAATATGTACACTTTTTCAATGGCACTTATTAAGAGAAATATTTACAGAATATTTGTATATTTAGCTTTTTAGTTGGTTACAGTTTTTTTTAAAGAATTGTATTTGACATTAAAATGAATAAATTGGTTTCAAATTTGATTCCAGTTCTATTTTGAATTAGATATATTGCTTTCTTTCTATTCTTTAATGTTTTTCTATTATTTCCATCTGTATCAGCAGTGATTTTGTTTGATTTTGATTTATATATTGAGTTATAATTATAAAGTTAATGAAAGCAAAAGTTTTATTATTATTTTTTAAATTTTTTTAAAATTTAAAAAAAAATACTTTTATTGGTTAGATTAGTGGAAAACATGCAAATATGCATTCATTTCTTTAGAGTAGTTTGTTTGGTCTGTTGAAGCTGAAAAGCACTTTCAAACTACTCCTTCTATACCTTAGAGTAAACATTCCACTGTTTTGCACCAGAAGCTCTGTTTATAGTTTCTTGCTATCTAAGGAGTAATATCTGCTTTCACATTTCCTGGATTAGGCTCTTTAATAATCTATTGCAACTGTCAACATTCACATTCCAAATAGAAAGTTTGTGCTCCAAGCACCACCTTCAATGCATTTATCAAAGTGGCTACTGAACTGCTTTCTTGCTTGCACCCAACTGTGTCAAGAGCATTTCCTCAGTATTCTGTGAATAGGATATCTTAATTAATTTGTACCTTTTTTTTGTTTTTGTTTTTACATAAATTAGCACAATAAAAGTTCAGTGTCTTGCTCCAGTGATGGTGTAGTACTTGTAGACTACATAATGTGATGCTAAATGACATAAATTCCAATGTGTATCTGGTTATTAGCTTACTTTCACTAGGGGGCCCTTTTTCTGTTTGTTATCTTTATTTAGGTATCTTTTGAGAATAATATATTTTATATATTTTCAGGGTTCCTATCTGCAAATGGGAAAATAGAATTTTTGCTTTGATTATAATCTGAAATTTTTGTCACTTTGAAGGCAACTCAAATAGGAAAATCATGCATCATCTACATAACTAAGCTTGATTTAGGAATATTTTGAAACATTTAGTTACATTTAGTTACTATTTTTATTTTGCTATTTTGAAAAATTTATGACATAACATATTTAATCTTTTCATAGTAGAACAAGAATATGCAAATCTTTATTTAATCTTTTTTAATTTATTTCTTATACCCGTTCTTGATGTACTACAATGTTTTGTGTGAACTACAGTTCTCTTGGTCTTGATGTATTTTTATATCATCTTGTTCTTTTTTTATAATTTTATATCAGTTGTTGATTTTATCATTTTAGCTTTTATGTTTAATACCATTTCGTGATTTGTAGAAGAAACAGACTTGATATAGTCTTCTAATATACATTTTACCTTGAGATAATTTATTGTAGAAAAAGGAAAAAAACGAGAGTACTTTGGGAAAAATGAATGTGGGAAAGAACATCCATTCTTACATTCACTTTTCCCTTTTTCACATCTTTAGGATTTATTTCCCCTCTTCCAGATTATCACTTTGATATATTATTTTTTCAGGTCATTTTTCAATCATTGATCAGAACTAAACATTTTATAATTGTTTTATTTTAATTATCTTTGGGATAGCTTAAATGCGCGCACAAAAACAAATAGTGAGGGTTTATCAGTCTGGGCAAAATACTTCATAAACTCTCTGATGGTACACCAAGCTAACAAAATTAGATTAGTGAAGGACTCCAAGTAATCTTTTGGTAGGGTTCCAAGTAATGGTTCATCACAACTATATATATATATATATATATATATATATATAAATAAAAAATAGAAAATGGAATGAACGACATTTTTTTAATTTAAACCACTACAATTTTTTCTACACTCCCCCCCCCCATCACATGGTGAGACGTATAATCATTATTATCTGTCCAAAGTGTAAAATGCACCTCCTCAAGTGATTGTGTGAATAAGTCCCTCATTAGATCCTGTCATTTCACTCACTATGAGAATGTATACACAAAGTGATGTATCATTCTCAGTAGTTACAGACAAAAGTAAACATGGATATAATGACTGGCAAAATACAATTATAATCAAAATACAAAATACACAAATAGACAAAAAAGAAAAAAAGGGTCAGGTAGACTATAAATCATAATTACGATCTCACTTGACTTGATAAGCCTTCTCAAGCACAGCATATTGCCAAAGGTTATAAATGTGGTATTCTAAGTTATTGGATGTCACATATGATTTCACTGTATGTCTATTAAAAATCTTGTGGCATTAGATTTAGGAAAGTTCCTATGTAATGCAGCAAAGAAGTCCTTTGCAATTTTGGATGACACACGTAGTCTGAAAATTGGATTATACCACAAAGCATTGCATTTTTTATACTTGCTGTTTGATCTATTATGACTAGTATAATCTGTGGTAGAGTCACTATGTAAGGAATTTCAGTTAGACTTATAATTAAAAATTAGATCAGCCCTATTTTCCCCATAAATTTTACTTATTATGCTGTTTTTTCTCTTTTTTGGGGTTGAGATAGACACTTTCATCTATTTTGTGTTTATGATTTTTTTCTACAAAATATGGTTTAGTGCTAGTATTATTGTTGCTATATACATTAATAAGATTATTATTAAGTATGTATTTGATTTTCTCAGTATATCCAGCCCTAGATAATGCTACATTCAAATAATGTGCATGTGAGTTAAATATCATTTCATTTACTGAAAGTTTAGATATTTGATTGAATATCCTTTTATGATAGAGGGTTGGGTAGTTGGATTTTCTATTGATATACCTTAGATCTTCTTTTGGTTTATGATGTCGTTCAAATAATCTGGTATCCAGATTAAATGTTACTTCAAGAAAATTTACCGTACGGTAATTATTTTTTATAGTAACTGATAGTCTGAAATTTTTGAAAAATTTAAATAGTTGTGCCTTATATCCCTCTGTTTCTACTTTATGACACCTATCTAATATGAAGAGAGCATCATTACGATGTAGACTGTGCCCTACCCCACCAGCTTAGGCAAATGGGACTCCATCTGGTATAGGATATATACTCGAGATCAGTGACTTGTGCTGAGTTGCTTGATCTCATTGCTTTGTCAAAAAATATATAATTTTAATGTATACTTTTCCATGCTTGCATGCATTATATGAGACTTCATTTAAACAGAATGCTCTGTGGCTAGAATTATTTAAAGAATAGGAAGACATGTGACAAAGTGGTAAAGGCTGATCTTTGGACCTTGATCCTCACAAGGAAGATGACAAAGGACCATGATTACTGGCAATATGTGGTTCTTGAGAAGATTTACCTATCTTGGCAGCAGAGAGATTCTAGAAGCACAATGTGCATATAAATGCACAATTGGGCCCTCTTGCTCAATTTCCTCCTCAAGATATTACTTCCACCATGATATCTCTAACTGCAGTAATCAAATATGTGCAGAACTGCATACTTCATAAGTTTTTCTTTGATACCTCTTAACTTTCTCACTACCTGTGACCATTTCACTTGATGTTCATCTTCCATTCTTAATACTGTTCTCTCCACCCATATTTTACATTGCTCACTCTCCAGAGGCCCCAAATTAACACTGTTCCATTATCATACATTTCTCCCTTCCACTCTTTTACAACCTACTCAACCATATGCCATCCTTCTCTCTCTCTTTCTCTCACAGCCTTCTCCTGTCTATTGTATTATTACTGCTCTGCTGTTATACAACTTCCCCTACCCACCTTCTGCCCTGTCAGCCATCTATTCCCTACCTTCCCCCAACTCGGATGTATTATCAGTCACTACCCCTAATCAACCACTCACTAAATTTACCTTTCAACCATAGCCAATTTCTTCAGTTGTCACCATCCTCCTTCTGCTTATCTTCTCTACTTATCATCCATTAGCACTTCATTATAATCCACTCTCTTATCCATTCCCCATCTCTAATCATCTCTTATTCTTCCACACACTCTTGCAACCTCTACCTATCCACCCATTCCCCATTTTCCTGTCTCCACTCACTTCTACCCATCTCATATCTTGAGGGTCACCCTCCTGACACCTTTCATGATTTTTATTTCTTTCCAGCTTCAGCATGGTCACTCTCACCCTTTCTTCTTACTGTGAGTTGCCGTGTAGCTCCTCTACAGCAAGAAGCCAAGTCGAATTACAGCTACTTCTTTCACACATTAGTCTCTCGTCTCCTAGCATTAAGCTTCCACCCTCTCTATTTTAACTTTACTCAGTTGCATGGGATATTAGTCTTACAAGTTGCATGGGATATTAGTCTTACAAGTTGCATGACAACATTACTAGTGCAAATGCTCTGAAAAAGCACCCAGTATATGTGGATAGTATTAGGAAGGGTATTCAGCTGTCGAAACTATACCAAAGCAGCAAAGGAGCACAATGCAGTCTTCAGATCTGTCAGATCCTGATTAAAAGAATAATAGAAAGTAAGGTAATAAATTCCCCCATTCAGTCAAACAGTAAGCAGTTCAGACATGTTCATGGAGGACTATAAGCAAATGGCACCATTCATACAAATAGTGACACTCTGTTTATAAGTATGTTGTAAGATAAGGAGAATGCACATGACAGGTTCTGGGTTCTTTCAGGTTCAGTTTACCAAATTCCACTCACATGTTATTGCTTATTCTGCAACTATAGTTGAAGTTATCAGCTGACAGTGTCCATGCAATGGGAGTGAACCTTTTAACTGCACAGCCATGCATTCACTTATAAGCCATAGTGTGTGTGGGTGTGTGTGTGTGCATGTGCATGTGCAAGTCTAGCTGTATGGTTAACAAGTTTACCCTGCAATTATGTAGTTTCATGTTCAACCCCCATGTCAAAGCCCTTTGGGCAAGTCTTTTTACTATAGCTTTGAACTCACCAATACCCTGCAATTGAATCCGGTAAACAAAAACTGTAGGAAGTATATTGTGTGTGTGTGTGTGTGTGTGTGTGTGTGTGTGTGTGTGTGTTTCAAACAAATTATTTTCTGACGGAAACAGAACTTGTTCTGCAAAAGTTCTCTCTCTTTCCCTGTAAAGATACAGTCTTTTTTGAGAAATGGTCAACTTAACAGTTAAATTACCAAAGTTCAAACATATATTCTGTTTTAAGCATTCTAGAATCCCCACCTCTAAACTGCTTCTTGTCTGCAACCTGCTTCAGAAGATCTATTCGATTTTGGCAGAACTTTGTAGTTGTACTAGTTTGGCAGGTGATTTGATGTGAGACCGTCTATTGAAACTGATACAGTTACATAATCTTTTCTACTCTAGGCACAAGGCCTGAAATTTTTGGGGAGGGGCCAGTTGATTAGATCAACCCCAGTATGCAACTGGTACTTAATTTATCGACCCTGAAAGGATGAAAGGCAAAGTCAACCTCTACAAAATTTGAACCCAGAACGTAAAGACAGATGAAATACTGCTAAGCACTTTGCCTGGCATGCTAATGTTTCTGCCAACTCACAGTTACATAATGGATGAACTATTTCAGTCATTTATAAACACACACAACTGTTATATTCACTTGATGCTTATTTCTTTATGGACTCTTATGAAATGTTACAAAGGTTTGGTGTATTTTTACAACCTGCTCGCTACCTCTGAGGTGCAGTGGATTATCTCAGTGAGCAGGCTGCAGAAGTGTGACTATTTTCTAACATTTTATTATAGACTACCCCCCCCCCCCATGTAAACGGTGTTCTTAAAGGCTTAAATAATTCTACATTCTATGTTTAAATAATTATTTCAGTTTCCTTGTTACTGCACAGTCAACTGTACATGGGTGCAAAACCTAGTAGCAACATTTGAAACCCTAGCATATCTTTAGTATTTCCCAAAGAACCTATTATTATGGAAATTGTTTGTTTTCAGTCCCTTCATTCCAGGTATCAGTTCTCAACCCTTTATATTTAATTACTCTTATTGATGTATATTGGAATTGATTAAGGACATAATGATGTACCTATGTATTTGTTAGTTAATTCTGTCATTTAGCCTATTGACATTGTATGTGTATACTTTGTTGACAATCTCTCTGTTATGTAACACTTTGGAATTAGTTTCCTCTTCCAATATACCAAAAAGAAAACATAGAATGTTAGTAAATGTTATTAGTTACATAAAACGTTGGAAAACAGTAGCTTTTGAAACAAAATTATAAAAGGACAAAAAAATGTGGGGAAAAACCCACTAAAAATTTAACTTCAAAATTTTCTTTTGGTTACTCTACAGTACCTATGATATTTATGGGTTCAGAAAATATTTGAATGAAATTGTGAGTGTGTAGTCCTTGCATGTATGAGGATATATTATACAGATGTGATCAGCCTTAATCTTTGCATTTATCACTATGGCAGCTGATTAATAACAATAAATAAACGTATTAAAAAGGATTGCTACTTGTGATTAATTCCGATCCATGCTTCAGATGATGAATAGTAGAAAGCAGGTAACTATGCAGAACCATTTACTGTTTAAAAATATTCCATTTCATGTACTATTGATAATAATAGATAATGTACTTCTTAGTGTACCTGTCATCCACAATTTCAGTAACACCCAAATTTTAGATTAATGTTTATGCAACTATACGTACACACACACACACACACACACACACACACACACACACACACACACA
>NC_068984.1:58099034-58103880 GCF_001194135.2 Octopus bimaculoides
ACCAATAGACTACATCTTTGGCACACATTTGATAAATTAATTATTGATAAGGCTACCTAACATTAAAAGAATTTTGGAAATCATTTAATGCTCTACCAGGTGCTGTAAAAATAAAAGGAATCTGGAGCAAATATTGAGAGAAAAAGTATGAAAAATGTTTGGAACAAATTATCCCATCAATTTATGGACAATGTCAAGGGATTTGAAAACCTAGTAAAGATTGTGAAAACTAAAATAGCAGTTATATTTAAATTACTAATCATATGAACTTTCATGTTTCTACATGAATGATCTATTTTAGTTACATGACTTAAATCTAACAAAGGCTTACTTAATTGGAATGGAAGAACATTGTAGAAAATATGAAGATCTAATAATAGAAACTTCTGTTTATTCGCAACTTTTCACATAGTCAAATAGAGGTTTATATTTTCAAGTCCCAAGATTCAAATTTTGAATGAGTTAAAAACTTGCTGCTGATTTAAATAAATTAGATAAATTCATTCATGTCTAATATTATGAAGCATATGCAGAAAAGAAAAGACCACCATGTTTATCTTGACACAAAGTTCAAAGAAAAAAAAAACAAAAAAAAAAAACACCTACTTCAAGTGAACCAAATATGAGTAGCAAGGTCACATAAAATGATGAATGCAAAATAAGCAGCAAAAATTAAATGAATAAAAAAAAAAAAAAGCACCATTTGATTGTTCATTATCTGTAATGGATTTAGTATGTTTGATCTATTAAATCATTGGTTATGCCTAAGTTGTTACATTGTTCCTCAACACTTTAAAAATGTTATGCTAGATCTCACCAGTGAGAATGTAACCATCACTTAATTTGGTATTTCTCTGTTTCTTCATTCTTAGGTTCTGTTTTATATTTATTGGTGTTCCTGAAGTACTCCACTCCTGTCTCAAAAAAAAAAAAAAAAAAAAAAAAAAAGTGGGGAAGTGAGGTGGGGGGGAAGAAAAAGGAACTGATGCTTTTTTTGTAACTATTTAAAAAAATTTCCCAGAGTATTGATCCAAATAAATCCCTGCAGTATTTGTTCTTGATTTTCACAGTTCAAATCATGGTGAGGTCAATTTTGCATTTCATCTTTGCAGGGTCACTAAAATAAAGTGCCTGTCAAGTACTGGGATTGATTTATCAACTAAACCCCCACCCTAACTCACCCCACCCAAAATTTCTAGTCTTGTGCTTATGCTAGAGATTATTACCCTCATTAAGACCTTGCTAAGATTTATCATGTATTCCATCCTTCTGAGAGTCTATAAGTATCACTCATATTAGGTGTTAAATTGTGTGTGTATGCAAGTGCATGCGTGTGTATGTTTGCTGCGCCTGCAGGAAGGAAGTGTCCAGGGCCTTTGCAAACCTTCTAAGGCTGGTGCGATTGAAGCCATTAATGTTCCTCCTGCACCATTGCTAGTCAATACCTGCAGGGGAGTAGGGAGTTTCACAGGGTTGATGTTTTGGGAAGGATGGATAAGGTGTAGTGATCAGTATGGGTTGAGGAGGATGGGAGTGGACATAACAAGAGTGATGAGAGAGGCAAAGATGATAAGGCCAAGAAGTGAGGAAGTGGTATGAGCACAGCTAGTTCTGAGGAGTAGATACCATTATTGTATCAATAGGAGAGAGAGAGAGGAGACAGTTGTGGACCAGAAACTGGAGCATTTCTTTTAGTGACTTTACACTAATTAAGCAACCCTCTTCTAGATGTAGTCTAGGGTGTCTGCATGTGCAGCAGTAGCATCATTCCAGATGTGAGCGACACACACCATTGCGTGTTCCACATGAGCTATAGAGAAGGTGAATAATTGTTTTCTGGCCCTGAAGAGAGAGGCTAGTTCTTGGGATGCAGTTCTAGCTATGATTAATATATGCTTTTGCTGTGAGAAATCTTCAGTGGTAGTGAGGCCTAACATTTGGAACTGTTGTGAAGGCTTTAGTTGCATGCTGCTTACTTCGTGGGGGAACTGTGTGATGTTTTTTTTTTTTTGGTGGGGGACATCACCCTCACCGCAACAGGTGTAGCTTGTAGCTAAAGCCTTGTAAGAAATTATTATTGCTACTAAGATGGTAGTTATGACAGTAGACTGGCAGAATTTCTAATATTGGAGAAAAAAAAATGTCTTGCAATATTTGTTTTGGCTTTTTATGGTCTGAGTTCATATCCTATTGAGGTCAGTTTTGCCTCCTGTCTTTGTAGGGTTAATAAAAAATAAAGTACCAGTCAAGTCCTGCTGTTAATTTCATCAACTAACTCTCTTCTCTCAGATTTGTGGCCTTGTGCTTTTGTTAGAAATTTCTATTTCAGTAACACATGAAAGAGTTCTACACATTTTTGCCTCATGATATTTATTTAGATCCTTGTATTTTCTGAGTTTAAATGATCTCTAAATTGACTTTAACTTGCATTTGTCAAGGGTGAAGTACTGGTTTGGGTCAGGGTGATTTACTTAAGATGCCTCTCCCAAATAGTTTACAAAATTTAGTTATCTCCCTCTATATTCTTGTCTTGGATGACTGACTTCCACACTTTCAAGAGATGAATGTCGTGACTTTTTATTTTCTGTGAAAACATTCTTTCTAGCAGAATTTTTTTTTGGAATCAGTTTTCACAAATTCGAATAGATTTCATTTTTTCTCCCCACCTTTCTCCCAACTTATTTTTTTTTATCTCATTTTTTTTTATAAATGTATTTTTCTAATTACAAATATTGTAATAAAATTTATTTTATAAGATTATATTTTGAGATGCTACGAATCTATTTTGGTTGTTATGTTAAGTTGCAAGCCAACCCTGAGTAAGCTGCCCTGAAAAAGATTTTGCCTATGATCATCCTATCTTTTATTTCAGTCATATTGTATCTAGAACTATGTGAACTGATGGCTTTTTTTGATTTTTTTATGTTTTATGTTTAATTTTTTCGGTTTTCATATTTATTAATTTTTTCTGTTTTCATGTTTATTAATTATACAGTTTTCTATGATTTGTCATAAAAATATCAGTTTCAAAATGATGTTTAATCTCTTCACTTTTTATGTTTATTAATTTTTTCATTTTTTTTTGTTTTATTGAGGGTTAAACAATTTTTTTAGTTGAAGGAAATAACCAAAAGTATCGATATTTCTCGTAAGACAGGGGGAGATTACTCAATTTTTTAATGGGGGTGAGATAACCAAAAAGTACCAAACATTGAATTAAAATTAAGTTTTTATTATGAATGTATGTGATGAGTTGCAAATTTGACCATGTTGCTTAACTCTATGACTTGTAATTAAATTTGAACTATTCTGTAATATTTCTAATATTTTTTTTTGATTTGATGTTTCTAATTAACTTCATTTTTAGGTTTCAAGAAAGAAGAAAGATAAATTGCATATGCAAAGCTGTTTGTTAATCTTTCTTTTTACTAGTTTCCAGCAAAAAATAGTTGCAGTTTTTGTGTTACATTATTAAAAAAAAAATTAATCTCATAAAATATTTAAACTGACCAATACCTTTTAGTTATTTAAGAGAAAAACAAAGCATATAAAATATATCAAAATGTATATTTAGTTTCGTTATAGAATATTTTACAAAAAGTTTATTTCATCACAATGACTACCATCACTACACCTTTCCATCCTGACACAGGTTCGTTATGTTGTCAAGATCCAAGTCTTTATTCAAAGTTATCTTTTCCTAAATAGGTTAGATGAACACATCTTGCTCAAAATATTCCATTCTTGGCATGCTTCTTATTGTTAGATGCCTTTCTTAATACCAACCACATCACAAAAGGGCACTGGATGTATTTTATCATAGCACCAGCTCAAGAGTGTTGTGTTTTTGGACAAATGAAGTGCTCCTCTTTATTCTAGCTTTTACTTGTTTGCTAATCACTTTGCAGAGTGTACTGAGTGCATTTTACTGTGACTCCAGCACTATTGAGGCTGCCTTGTGCCCCTGAAGACTAAAGGGTTGTTACAAACTATGGTGTCTTCATTACTTCAAGGACGACTCATTGCCATTTATCATTTGACATCTATTTTCTATGCTGACACAAATTTGACAGTTTAGCAGGAGCTGCTGAATCGGAAGACTGCCAAGCTCCAGTGTCTGCTTTGATAAAGTTTCTTCAGTTGGATGCCCTTCCCTAACATCAACTACTTTATAGAGTGCACTGGATGCAGAATCCTTTAACTGAGGAGGGGGAGTACTGTTGAAGGAAGTGGCTTTGTGTCAGGTGATAAGAAGTTGAAGTATGACAGGGAAACAGGAGCACACACATAATGTCACACAGCCTATGACATTCTCCTTGATGTGCTCCTATTCAACATTTCAGTTACTTAGGAACAAAACTGTTGCCTACAACTTGGAATACATTCACTTATATATATGTATTAAGATAGTAATTATAAAAGTAGGGTTGGGTAAGAATTCATCAGACACTAAAAGAAGGGTTTCGATTTCTAATTCATATTTTAATTATAACCTTTAAGTTTATATGCTAGCAACAAATAATTTTATTTTGATTTTGTTATATAGTTACTGAAGTAATTTAACAATTGTGAAAATAATTTACATCATTTTTACAGTTTTTACCAAATATTATATCGCTATTTCCTGGATATGTCAGATTGTTTTGAAACCATATTATTTAATTGCTCAAATACTAAATTCAATTACAAAAATATTTTAAACATTTTAGATATATAATGCTAAATGGATACGTTTTATTCATTTCTTTGTATGTTTTTGATCTTATAGGCAGACAGACCCGTCAAAGCTTATCACAGCAACGGTCTTCAAGTTATCCCCAGCAGCAACCACCACCCCCTCCCCCAC
>NC_068984.1:58103890-58105838 GCF_001194135.2 Octopus bimaculoides
AACAACAACAACAACAACAACAACAACAACAACAACAACAACAACAGCAGCAGTATCATCACCAACATCAGCCTAGACAACCTCAGCCTTTGTCACTTTATCATTCATCTCGTTTCCCATCATATCAAAATAATACTACTTCTAGGTAAGTTTATTAAAATGTACATGTTAACTTTTTTTGTTTGGGTGCTTATTTGATTTTCTTTCATCATCAAATAAGTTTTATTGAATGTGTGTATCAAGGTATTCAGTATGCACTTTCATTATGTATTAAGTTTGTTTAATGTTGCAGTTATCAAAACAGAAATCTTGTTATTCTTTAGGATTAATTTTTCCTTTTCTTTATTATGTGTAAGATTGATGTAAATAATATAAAGTATCTTGCTTTAGATGGCAAAATTAATTTCCTGCAAAGACAACTCTTCTATTTACAGTATTTTTTGAATTTTTTGATGTTTTGTCAAAATGTTTATTTGTTTTAAAATTCAAATTCTAAATATTTGTCCAATTTCCTTTTCAAGAAAATTGGACAAATATAGTACATCTGTATAGATGCAGTATGCTAAATATAGATGCAGTATGCTAAATATAGATGCAGTATAGCTAAATATAGTGCATCTGTATAGATGTAGTATGTATTGTTTGAGTTTACACAATTGATGTACAAACACATATGTTGTGTAGCATACTAAATGATTACTGAAATATATCTTATGGTTTTACATTTTCTGAATATATATATATTGAATGTAGAGACATGCTGCTGCATTAATAAAATATATTTAGACCTCTTTGTCAGTTTATTGAAAATAAAACAAAAGAAAAGAAAAGAAACTACATTACATTTTCTTGAAACCCCCATTTCCTTTAATTCATTTTCAGGGAAGATTAGATTAAAATTTTAATGTATGAATTTTTGTTCTGTTGAATAAAAAAGAATCTTTGAAATTTTAATTCAAATATGACTGAAAAAAGCCCTCCAAAAAAAAACGAAAACAAAAAACATCAAGTTCAAGATTTTCATTATTGCATTGATTTTTTATTTCTAATTTTACAGATGTCCACAGCAAAGTGGTCAACGATTTCCTAACAGCCAATATCCTGTCCATGGTAACTTTTACCCTACTACAAGATTCCAACAACAGCAATATCAGCATTTTGCTCAAAGTCAGCACCATGAACAATATGCAGGTACTAATGTTTGCAATAGTATTTTTGAATTCTGTTTAAGTCAGTTATACTTTTGGAAATCTCAGCTGGCTGTGTTAGGTTTAATTTATTGAAATGATTGATTTAGTGTTTCATTCACAATGAGTTTAAACTCTTCTCAAGTATAAAATCTGGGATAGACTTGCATGTTGCCTAAGAAAAAATGTTTTTTTTTAACCACCAATCAGCAATATGAAAACTGGGTTATAAGCAGCATATTGCAATTTTTTCTAATAGAGGTGTGTAAAAAGGAAGCCTTATTTACTAAATATTAATAGCACGAATAATATATATTGCATATATTGTTGTTTACCACAGCTCTGCACTGATTAAGCAGATCCTATGATAAAAGGTGTTCTAGCTATGATCATCCTATCTTTCTGTAAATTCTTGGTTATGGTGTTCAATGTGTGCTCTTTTTTAAGCTGATAAGGTGTCATTTGAGTGAATTTAAATACTATTTCTAGCATGTCAAGCTTCTCTGCAGAGTAATCATGGGAAAGCTGCAGCTCATAGGACTCTCTGAAAAGCAAAGGAAAATTTATGTTGAATTTTTTGACTGTGTGTTAAGAAACTTGCTTCTCAACCACATGGTTCCGGATTCAGTTCCATTGCATGACTCTTTGGGAAGGTGTCTTCTAATATAGCTTCAGACCAACAAAAGTGGATTTGGTAGATGGAAACTGGAAGAGGTGTGTGTGTGTGTGTGTGTGTGTGTGTGTGTGTGTGTGTGTGTGTG
>NC_068984.1:58105872-58107712 GCF_001194135.2 Octopus bimaculoides
GTGCGTGCGTGCGTGCGTGCATGCGTGCGTGTGTGTGTGTGTGTGTGTGTGTATGTCCTCTACCACTGCTTGATAACTAGTGTTGGTGTGTTTATGTCCCCATAACTTAGTGGTTCAGTTAAAAGAGTCTGATAGAATTAGTACCAGGCGTAACAAAACAGAACTACTGGGATTGATTCATTCAACTAAAAGTTTTTCACAGCAGTGCCCCAACATGGCCACAGTCTAATGACTGAAACCAGTAAAAGGTAAAAGATAAAAAGATAGTAATGAACCCTGTCTCATGTGTGCTGCTTTCAATAAAGGTTGCCCATGCCAAGTATACTGGTTGTCTTGTTAGTTCATAATTATTGCATATTGAAGGTATTGGTGGATTGGCAGCAATGGTAGAATACTGGGATAAATGTGTTGCAGTATTTAGTTTTCCCCACTGAACATTCTGATTTAAGATTCCACTCTGACTGAGTTTATGTGACATCCTTCACACGAGTTGGTAAAATAAACCCTGTCTTATAGTGGTGTTGATTTCATTGACCAGTCATTTCCTTACAATTTAAGGAATCATAATTTGTTGTGTATTAATAGTTGTTTAAATATTAGGTGTAAATTAAGGTCAGTATATATGAGAATAATGTTGTATAAAGAAATTGTTTAGAAAATTGATAGGCATAAAAAAAAAAAAATATTAGGAAGAGTATAGTTAAGTCACTGCACCCCAACCCTGTAGAATCCTATTTTCAAAGCTTGTGTATGTATTTTTTTTTGACAAGAGAAAATTTTGAGAAATTATTTCCCCTTATTCTTTTATTGTTTGTAATGTTTTATTTTTAAGAGGATTTCCATTTTTAAAAAATTAATTTTTACTTAGGATGATGTGTATTAAAACAGATTGTTCATAGTTCTTACCACTTACTGGAAGTGAGCCCCTAGTGTAAAAGGTATATTAGCACAATAAATGTTTAGATACAGTGATATTAGATCAAGCCTTTCTGTAGAAATTGTATTTTTTTGCTTGTTCCTATTTACCTTATGTTGTATCATTTTACTGAATATAGTTGTCACTTTGTTCCATTGTTGAATGTTGAACAGTAAAGAGACCTCAAGAATTCATAGAATCTGTTATGTTGATGTTAGAATGGAAGAGTAAATATAAAACTACTGTTATTTCTGTTGTCGTTTAACTTTGGATTAACCCTGATTGAACAAACCCTCTGTTGAAAGACATCTTCACAGACATAAGTATAACCAGAATTACATTATTCAGTTTGTCCTTTTAATGGTAGATTTGGTTGCTATTTTGCTATTCCTAACATCAAGCAACCACAAAAAACTCCATTGTTGGCATATGTTATTTCTGTTAATTTTATGTAGTTTCATTAGATTATAAACATACATACCTTTTACAATTAAACCTTGGGAGAGGCATTATGCCGGTAATAAACACACGCACTGGTTCAGTCCTTTATTAATTTATAAACAGTATATAGTTTTTTGTTAAATAATTTCATTGCACTCTTGCAATCTCTTGAGTAACTTGTCTCTCCACTTGAGCGTGTAAATGAACATTGGAGGGACTATAATAATCAAAAACAAACCTCGGTGCTCTACCAGCATGTCAAAGAACAACATGGTGGTGTACTGGACCGAATTAGCATAGAAATCCTGTCTAGACACCCCGGTGACGCATCGTTGCGGCAAGTACAGGAGTCGGTCCTCATAACTGAAACACGACCAATTTTGAACAGCAAATACACGTAGATGAGGGCCTTACAATTGCCCATGTTGCATGTGTTGTTCCCACATATGATGTGGAACGTAAATTTACGAAGAAGGGAAAAAA
>NC_068984.1:58107975-58119403 GCF_001194135.2 Octopus bimaculoides
CTCTATCTGATCTGATATAAACGAAATTGTTACAAACACACATATGGACACACATACTTACATATAAGCACGAACACATAAGTGCGTGCACACATATGAGCTTGCACACACTCACATGCTCATACCGAACAGTTTCAAAACAACGCCAAATCATACATTCAAAATAAATTCAAAATAAATGGAAGTTCAAAATAAATGGAAGTGGAGAGACAAGTTACTGTAGAGATTGCAAGAGTACAATGAAATTATTTAACAAAAAACTATATACTGTTTATAAATTAATAAAGGACTGAACCAGTGCGTGTGTTTATTACCGGCATAATGCCTCTCCCAAGGTTTAATTGTATTTCTTTCAACACACGTATCCACATCAAGAATCTTGCACACGAAATACACATTTGAAATACATACCTTTTATTCTAGATTTATATTTAGATGATGGAGGGCATTGTTTTTATGATAACATCAGGCAATTTTAGTAAAATGTTTATAAATTTATCTTTCAGGATCTCCTGCTCAAGCAGCTGTGGCAGAACCCTTGATAAATATTGATATTTCCCCTATGCCTGAATCCGCTGGATCAGCATATTCTAGTAGGCGCCGTTCAAGTACTTCCAGTAAGCCACAAACTTTAAGCTGTTCTGAAGTAAGTTATTTTGACATGATAATTTTTAACTGTTAAGTCCACTTTTCCATGACAATTTCCATCTTGTTGCTGAAATGAATTAAAAAAGAAATTTTAATTTGTTCTCCAAATATGCATTTCATTATCTGTATTTGATGTTAACTTATGTAAACATCTAGATAAAGTTTAATTTAGCACTAACATTTTCAGCAATAGATAGTGTTTGAAACAGTTTTATTTTGCTGTCTCATTTGATTTCATCATCTTTATTATTATCATCATCATCATGAACATCATTATCGCTACCATTTGTTTTGTGTTTGGTTTTTCATACTAGAAAATTGAATAAACTTTCAGTTCTACATGAACTGACCTGAACACAAGTTATTCCTTCATATTTTGGTGTTTTGAGTTACAACTCTGTTTTACACGAAATTAGACTGGATGTTGGTGGGAAAAACTCATTGTGTATTTCCTGCTGTCATCTGCTTTAGTGATGCATATCAAGTGTAACAGCAATTCCAGTTATATACTCAGAGGTTTAGAAATCTTTTTTACCTATTGTTGCCAGGAACATATGTAATAAGCATAGTGAAATTTATGTGGAGGTGCAATGGCCTAGTGGTTAGGACAGCGGACTCGCGGTTGTGGGATCGCGGTTTCGATTCCCAGACCGGGCGTTGTGAGTGTTTATTGAGTGAAAACACCTAAAGATGCATGAGGCTCCGGCAGGGGGTGGTGGTGAACCCTGCTGCACTTTTTCACCACAACTTTCTCTCACTCTATCTTTCTGTTGTACCTGTATTTCAAAGGGCCAGCCTTGTCACACTCTGTGTCACACTGAATCTCCCCCCGAGAACTACGTTAAGGGTACACGTGTCTGTGGAGTGCTCAGCCACTTGCACGTTAATTTCACGAGCAGGCTGTTCCGTTGATCGGATCAACTGGAACCCTCGTCGTCGTAAGCGACGGAGTGCCAACGAACGAGTGAAATTTACATTCTGGATTTGTCTTTTGATATGGAACTTTTTTTGGGAGCAAAATGGTAAGGAGTGGGTAATGTGCGTCAGTTTTAGAGATAGGTACAAGAAAAGTTCTCTTCAGAGGGCATAGAAAAAAATCTGGAGCAGTTCTCTGTGCAGGAACAAGGGACACCTCTATACTGTGTCAATTAACTTATCCTTTTACTGCAGTGTCTGCAGTATAAAAGGGTGTGTAGTCTCCTAGGATGTTAATGGGTCTTGTGAGGTGTTGCCTGTTACCAAAAATGGTAGGTAAACATATAGTGTGTAGCATTCTCTTAGGCTTGCTATGGTTTGTCAAGATATAGGTTAGTGATGGCTAAGATTTTATGTTAAATTAGATGTTGAGAGCAATGTTAGCTGTTGTTTAGCCATGTCATCTCTGATTGAACAGACTTATGAGGAAAGGCATTCAAGACATTACCATATCATATTTTTATGGGTAGTAGGACTAGTGTTTACCTTATCTAAAGTAGTAGAATGTCATATGAGGGATGTTTCTCAGCTATTTCTAGTAGGTTGAATGTCTATGTTGAGCCCAACTCATACAGGCTAGAGATGTCGATTTTTTGTCAGATAGCCTATTTACCTAGATTACATTCTCTTCTGAATAGCCTTGACTGCTTTCTCATCTCCTAACCCTGACATTATATTACCTAACCAAAGCAGCATATCTCACACTTCCTAATTGCACATCAGTACCTGCCCTCCAAACCCTTTCTCTGGTATATCTTGTCAGCCAAGTCAATGGAACTCTGCAAATATTCTTCCCCTTTCACTCATATGACTCAGTTAAGTGAGGAACTGATATCCTTTTCCTAGTTATGTCTCGTTACATATTTGATAAAAACATGCACTCAACCCTAAACTCCAAATTCATAGTGAGAAAATTTGCAGCCAATACATAGCCTGCAATTTTTTCATTTCTTGGTTTATAGTCAGGTTTTCTACACTCGCTATTCTTGACAGCATGTGTGCTACTCCTCTGACCCATCTGAGTTAAATGAGTGACTTTGTTATGCCTCTTCTCATACTTCCTGAAAACAAAACTATCAACCCTCAAATCCTTAAGTGGTTCACTCACAGCTGTACTGGTGATCTCCAACAACTATTATTATCATTTAGGAAATATTTATGCACCACTGCAATGCTATTGTCAAGAAGCAAAGGGTAACTTAGTGCATTACACATCCTGCAAGTTTTTTTACTTCCAGATTTGCAGCAGGAGTATTAATACCTCAAAATCTTTTTATATCTGACTCCTCACTTAAGAAGGTATCATCTGTCTCCTCTCTTGGATTGGAAGTTCTTGCTAGTTGACCCCTTCCATTCTAGTGTACCAGATATTTCAATTATGTTTTTCAAATTCTTCTTTATGACATTATTGATCTAATTATGTGATTATGTCTACCTTCCACTTCTAACCACACAAGCACCTATTCACTTACATCATCCACTTGTTCCGTAAGCTCCTCATATGGGCAGATACAGTGAAGAACTTTCATGAACAGGTACATCAAAAACTTCCTTCAAGGTCACATAATCTGTGTATGAGAAATGCAAAACCTTGCAGTCTTTTCTATAAGGATTTTTTTGTGGCTGCCTAAAGAGTAAACTACTTTTTCAAAACCACAAAATACTTAGACCCTAAACATTTGTTAATCCTTTACAAAAAGATTTAAGAATAGTAGCACAGTCATTTTTATTCTACTTATTTAAACTTTATGGCGAAAATTGTTCATATATAGGCTTTTTACTTAAACATCTTACTTTCTTCTACAGCCTACTGAAAGGAAAAATCCTAGTACTTTGAACAAAGAAATGGAATTATCAAATCGGAAAGGAGGTGACCGCAAATGTGTAAGTATGATGCAACGTAACAGAAAATAATTTTTTTTGTTTTTGTTGCTTCAGAATGCAAATTACGCAACATTCATAAATCATATTTATGAATGTTTCATGAGGAATAGTATTTGTAATTCTATGTGACCACAAATGACTTCAAAATGAAGATAGATATTTAAAAACGAGCACATAAATATCTATAACTGACTTAAATTGCTTTTTCTCTAAATCTTTTTTGAAATATCATTTTTGATAATGCACCTATTCACTATGAGAACAAAGTCATACTTGTTGTTTTTTGCCTCAGTTTAATCCAGTAGAAGACTATTCTTCATGTATAAATTATGCTTGAGAAACAATAGGCATTCATGTTGAAGCAATAATCAGTCCTGTAAGAGTTACAAAAGTCACACCCTCAGCTAATATCCTCAGAAAATTAACATTGGGTATCTTTGCTGTACTTAACCCTAAAAAATAAATATAATAAAAACTGGAAGGTACTACAACTATATGATAAGCTTTTTTGTCTCATTATTTGCTTGATGGAAACTGGACCAGGCAAGTTCACATTGATATATTTTACTGGAATGGCAAGCAGGCAGAGTCATTAGCATGTTGGACAAAATGCTTACTGGCATTTCTTCTGGTTCTATATGTTCAGAGTTCAAATTCCGCTGAGGTCAAATTTGCCTTTAATATTTTCGGGTTGATAAACTAGCTACCAGTTGAGCACTGGAGTCAATGTAATTGACTTACCCACTCCTCTCAAAATTGCTGGCCTTGTGCCAAAATTAGGAAAAAAATTACGAATGAGATATTTTATATCAGATAAATCTTTTTGCACTTAATCCCACTTTGAAATCATTTTTCTTGCTTTGAAATGGCTGAATCTCATTTTGAAATCCATAATATGCCTTTGAAAGTAGCGAAGTCTCACTTCAAAATATAATCTGCTCATTCAGAAATAAAAAAATACTCCAGCAATCATGCTCATATCCTCCATAAAGAAAATTGTGATTTATCAAGTAGATATCAATCAAGTGCACATACTCAATATTCTAACATACATGTATGCACACACACATGAGTACTTGTGCAACACACGCACACGCACACACACACACACCAGTTGATCAGCCTGCTAAAGATAGTGGGTAAATTCCCTCAAATAATCCTTATTTTAACAAAGAAAGGGCATGTTGGACAGTGTGGTACTTGATATGTAAAAAAATGGATTGGTTATGGTTGGAACACCTTTAATCATAGGGCTGCTTGTTAAAGTTGACCTGAGTCTAAACTACAACTTTGAAAATTTGTTATTCAAAATTGAGAGTTTGGTTCTAAGCATGTGTGTGTCAAAATCATGGTTTCATGCAGCAGTGATTGTGATTGCTTACAATTTTCAATTGATATAAAGCAAAATAACCACTGAAGATAGTTAATGATGACTTGTATGCCTGAATGAAACCATGGTGTAGATTTAATTATAAAGTTACCTACATGTATATATAACAGACTACACTTTAAGTGCTTATTAACTACTTCAATATTTATACATATAAGTAAAAATAGACACATACATATATGTATATGTATATGTATGTGTGCAAGCATGATTATGTAGTTAAGAAGTTTGCTTTGCAACTACATTGTTCTAAGTTTGAACCCACAGCATAACACTTTGGGCAAGTATCTTCTATCATAGATTTGAGTCAACCCAAGTGAAATTTTGAAGATAGAAACTCTATCTGTGTGTATGCACATATAATGAGCAAGGCCAGGACTAGTGCATTGATCATAGATACTTGTAGTTTTTGGTTCCAAACTGGCTACATTTCTTTATGCCTAAGTTGATTTTAATTACTGATATCAATAAGTACCAAGCAAACAACTGGGGTTCCTTTTGAAGTTTGTGTTCCAGCATGTCTGTAATTCAGTGACTGAAACCAATAAAAGAAGAAAAGGAAAAAAATAAAGACATGCAGTACTTATAGGTAGCTTAATAAATCTGTCTTGCATCACCACGCTGTTTGCTAGCTTGAAGAGAGTCTGGTTGTAAACATCCAAGTTTGCAAGTATTAGAGATCTTGTCACATGGAAGACTGCTGTGTTGTAAATCTGTGCAGTGTGTCAGCTTGGCCCAAAGAGCATAAAACAAATGAAGATTGTGGTTACGGATATAGTGATGATGTTACTGATAGATGTAGAGATTGTGTTGTGACAGTAATAATAGTGTGTGTATATTTTTAGTTATAGTCTTATATAGCTCCATTAATCTTGGACTTTAAAACAGTCGGTGAATTTCATTGAAAATCTCTAATACTCATCAGTAGATTATCTAATATTAATTTTTTACAGGTTGAAGTAATAAATAGAAGAGGAAGGCCTCCTCAGATAACACCGCGGCATCAATTTCCACAGCAGCAGCAGCAACTGAGCCAGCAGCAAAAATTGCCTCAGCAACGACAACCACATCACCACCAACAACAACAGCAACAACAACAACAACAGCAACAACAACAGCAGCAGCAGCAACATCATCAGCACCATCAACATCATCATCAACAGCGACAACAACAACAACAACAACAGTTGCTGTTTCAACAACAATTTGAGCAATTACAGCAACAACAACAACAGCAAAGGCAACGGCGTGTACCGCAACCGACCTTGCCAATACTTCCACAACAGCCACCATTACCACATCATAAAAGACATTTACAACCACCTCCACCTGTTGAAAATGACTCTGAGGAGATTTCTTTTGATAAAGCTGTGGAACTTTTGGTTGCAAGAAATTCTTGGCCTATTGTTGTTTTAGAACCACTTGATCCAGAGGTATGTCAAATTTTCATAACATTTTAGCTAAACCAATTATGTTTTATATTTTTAACTGATTTCTTTTTTTAACATCATTGTTACATTTTTTTTTTGCAATTTAGAAGCAGCTATGTTAATTACTTCACATTAATGGGGATTGTTTCATTCACTCATGTTTTAAATGTATTTTTCATAAATTAATTTGTGTTTCTTAATTAATTTGTGTCATTAATGTGTATCTAATGAAGTGAGAGAGTAAGTAAATATTCTTATAAGAGTTTCAGTTTGACTGAGTTTAATAGTTTGTTAGATTGAAGCTTTTGTGCTTGTATCAGGCACAGACATGTCTTGTGAATGGAATTTAGTAAACAGAAACTTTAGGAGCCTAACACATATGTAAATATTTTATAGTGAAAAATGTAAACATCACAAAAAAGTGATAAACTAGTAGCTATGAATGTAATTTTAATATTTGCTTCACCCAAGCTGGACAACTATCTCTTGTCACTTCTACTGTCATAAAAATAGTGAACCAGTCATTGTCTGGTAAGAATCATGTTGCTAATAACAGGCTGGTTACAGGATTATATCGATATAAAAATGCAATATAAAAAATAAATTTTAAAATATCTCCATGCTGGCACTACATGTGTTTATGATCAAGGTAATTTACTGGCTCAGCCAGCTTAGTTGTAAATATCTGTCGAGTAGGTATACATCACTGCCAAGTTGTATGAGTACTGTACAAGAGTGTTTCTGAGATAGGAGTAAGAAATACAAAACCAGATTATTGTACCTTCCAAAAGACATTTTGAAATCAGTAGAATTGCTATTCTCTCAGCAACAACTTCTAAAATATAAAGTGATTAAGAAATGTGAGATGAAATTCATGAGTTGGTGTAGCTGAGAATTAAAGTTTTGGACTCATATCCTATAAGATATTTGTTTAAAGTTATTTAAAGGCTTACTTTGAAAGAAATTTCATTTAATCAATTCAGTTGAGTGAAAAAAGCCAGGAATGTATGTAGATGTGACTTAAAAATAGATACTTGCTCCTATAGTATATATACAAATGTTAGAAGTTATAAGGCCATCCAGTCTATGCTGATCTAATTATTAAGATATATGTTTCTTTCCAACTGTATCTCATCAAATTTATTGTTCTGTTATCTGTCCCACTTTGTTCTGAGAATACATGCATAAATATTATTTTTTTTCTCTTTATAGACATTGCAATCAATTGCCACTGGGGGAAGAAGTAAGTTATATATGTTATATATGTCTGTTGTCTCTTCACTGTCTGTCGGGAAATCATTAAACCCCTCCAAAGAGAAATCTGTATTCTACTTTCATTCCACCTTTTCATTCTCTGAAGTGTGCTGCGGTTTTTAAAAATAATGGAAATATACCATGAAGTATTTGCATATGAACATAACATTCTGAAATAATAGATCTTGTTTCAGATTCTGTTTACTGCTTTTGAAGTCCCAAAGCAATGTGTTTGTATGAGTGCATATTTTAGTGAGTTTGGCATTTAAAATGACAAAGTGGTTGCTTATAGTCTATGTTAATAGTGCCTCTCAACTGGAAGATTACTAAATGAAATTTGAGTTGTTAGAAGTTACCCAGAAAGGAACTGTTTCCCAATCTTTGGTTATTCTTTTTTATATTTTTTATTATATTTCAATATTAAGAAACCCTCCTATAAAACATGTAAATATTAAAAAAATTACTGGCTTTTCATTCTATTTTATTTTACCCTTTTTATTTTTTTTTTATTATTTCCTTCCATACAGTTAAGGCCGACTGTGATATTATGAGGAGACAGTTAAAGGGTAGGTATTTAAAATACAAAATACTTTTTTTTTTGGTTCCAATATATTTTTAGTATAATCTATGGGAATAGATTAAATTTTGAAAGCCAGTATTGATATATATATATACATACATATGTATATTTTGATTTTTAAGTAATTTTGAAATATACTCTCACAATATATTTTTCAATTTATAAATAGCTTAGTCTTTTAATTTTAACTATTATTTTTAAGCAATCTTCATACTCAGATTTTTAGTGTGCCACAATGAAGATAAATCCAAACTATTTACCTTATTTTAAACACTTCTTGTCCACAAGCAGGTGATAGGCAAAATGCCTGTTAATAATCTACTACTATTAAATGCAAAAGATTGACTGGAATAGCACTAGACTAAATGACTTGCAGTATTTAATTTAATTCCTCTATAATTCAAATCCTATTTCATCCAAACTCCACAGGCATTCACCTTGCATTTCACCCCTTGGTAGTGAGTAAGATAAGTGGAAAATAATAATAAATAAATAAATTAATAAATTAATAAAAAATGAAAAACTCCCACCATTTGAGGAATTGTATAATATAGAATTGTATATAGAAGGAGTAAATTAAAACTATTCTGTATGAAAATAATTAAAGGATTATTGTTGATTGTGTGTGTGCACATGCACATACTTACTTAAGCAAAGAAAAGCCATGCCAAGCTGGAACATATGAGCAAGATGTGGTCTAACTTGTCTAAGAAGGCAGAAACTGCAAATAAAAACTGATTTAATCAAGGACAACTTGTCCAATATGCCACCATGGAAAGTGAACATAAAAGTGATGACGATGTACATATGTATCTATCTATATCTGTGTGTATAATGCGTATGTGTGTAGCCTTGATTGGGTTAGATCAGGAGAAGGAAACTTTAATATAAAACCTCCATTTGGTGTTTCCAGTAGTCATTGTGATCTTTTCTTGACACAAGATCATGCATGATAACTGATACTTATAGAATGGTATTTGTGTTGTGCAAACATCTAATACTATAATCTTTATAGTGTACATGCACTTTGTAACACTGCTGTACATTATGCTACCTTATAACTAGTATGATTTAACATTGCAGCACATTATAAGACTAAAAAACATTGTTATCTATGTTGGGTTTTGACAATAATCCTGCTAGATGATGCATTATACTGCTCTTGTTGCTGTAGAGTTTAACTGATTTAAGATTAATCGCTGCCATTGCAGAGACAGGATTATCAAGGGAAAGGGATGTAGCTATTGCTTTTGAGTTAGTAAGCCTGTAGATGAAAACTGAGAGGACAGTATTGGCTTTGTAATCAGGAAGAATCTAACTGTTAGGTGAAATATGTGGGTAGCTGTTATTAAACTCTGCTTACCATTATATTGTGTCATGGAATATTCTTTTCTGTTTATACACCACCTCTTCATTCAACAGAAGAATTTTTATCTCTTTTCTATGAGAGTTTCAGAAATAACATTTTTCTAATTGAACTGGTAACAAAATCATTCTATTTGGAGATTTTAATGCCAAAGTAGATTATGATTGCAATGTGTGGTCTTGCATGGGACACTATGTTGTATATGAAAAAAACACTAGAGATCTTTGCCAGTTGCAGCTATTTTCTCAGCTTTTTTTTTTCTTAAATTCTTGAATTTAAAATAACCTCAAAATAATGCATATTAAATAAAACGATCAGTAGATAAGCAGCTAATGGTAATTGGGAGAATAGACCTGATAAAATTTAGAACAAATTTGGGTGAATGATTTTTTTAGGGTTTTTGACTCCATCTTGTATACTTGGTTAAAAACTATTAAGTATAGATTATGTTAAACCTAAGTATCACACCATCTTTCTTTTAAAAACTTTGTCATCATCATATGTTTTTCCATGCTGGCATCAAAATTTCGACTCTAAAAATGATTTGTTTTTTTTTATATCTTGTTTAGATAAAATTGAGGTATGGAGTATTTAGGCTAATATATATTTGTGAGCATTTAACTTATAATTAACATAACATTTTATTGATTTTGAATCTATTGTATTAAATAAAACTACTAAAACAGAAAAACTACAGGTATTTTATTAATATTTCTCTTTTCGTAATTAATCAGATAAAACTGATGTAGTAGTTCCTTACATATTCCTCAGTAAAAACAGGCATGCTGGATGGAAGAAGATCATAAATCCAAATGATGTAACAGAAATAATTATAGTTATTTTAACGAAAATTGGGAGTAAAATTCAAGTTTTATAAAGTTTTATTTCATATATCACTGGAATGTTGACTTCTTTTTTTTTTAAAGTTTAAACATTGTAATCTAGCCATATATTTCTAACTCTGCAAGTGGCTTACTTTTGAGTTTGAGCTGTTTTAGATGAACACATTTCTTTACATTACCTTAAATTCAGTTTACTAAAAACATTAGCAAATCAAGTAGTCTTAAGAAATAGTACTTTTTATTTTTATTTTGGTAATATGAATATAAATCCATTTTACATTGGACATTTAATTTTAAAAATTGATATTGTAAGATAAAAAAATTAGGGTTAGGAGGAATTGGTTTTCCTTTTCATCTTAGATTTTAAAATATATAATTTTAATACATTTTGAGTAAATTGAGTAGATTTTAAGATATACAATTTTAATACCTTTTGAGTAAATTTAGATGTTATAGTTAAAATGTAAAATGGTATTTATATTTGCTCCAGTAGAATACTGTTAAGAATGTACAATGAAATGAAGTTAAGAAATTATTTATAAAATGATATTATCAGTATAAAATTACTTTCGTTCATATAGTGATCTATTTCTCACTAAGATTTATTAGATTTTCTCTAACTACAGTTCTAGCTCGTAGAAAGAACATTAAAAATAATTCAACTTTACAATGAAAGTAAACAAACAAAGTTTGTTCTTTTTTAGAAGCGCTAAGATGTATTGTAAGATACAGAAATAAATTTATTTCTCAAACGCGTGATAATGCTATAAATAGCATGATCAGGATAATTTAACCATATAATGCAGAAAAATACATTGCCGGCCAGCTATGAGACTTGAACTCACATCTCTGTGATTACATGTCAAGTGTTTTACCATTAAACCAAACTGCCCAGCAACGAATTCTTCTGCAATTTTAGAACTTATAAATTTAGCTTCATAAGATGCTAATGTTAAATTCAACTTTATAAACAGTACAACTGTTACTCCTTAAATATTTTTTTAGTGCTCCCCCCATTTATTAATGTACTAATATTTTTTATGATAGTTCTTTATTATT
>NC_068984.1:58119660-58122849 GCF_001194135.2 Octopus bimaculoides
AGATGCACACACATACCGCACACACACACACACACACACATACACACACACACACACACACACACACACGCACAGAGAGGATTTTGTTATTTGAATTGTTATTATTTTCAATGTTAGTGTGAAATTCTAATTGCTATTTCCGTGGTTCCTCATTTTCATAGTCAGTGATATCCCGTTTCTCTTAAATGGGATTTCTTACAGCTATTTGGTATTATTTTATTGTAAACTGATAAGTAAAATTGGCTTGGAACAATTCTGTAAGGTATTTAAACTGATTTTGATTTTTATATTTTTCAAAACCTATTCCATTGAGCATATATTTGTGAATTAAGTATCAAAACTTCTTTCTTTTGAAATATTTCCACTTTAATGGAATCTAGTTAATTGTCTACATCTAGAATGTCTGCTGAATAAATGGTTGCTTTATATGTTGTAAATGTGTCAGCTTACCTTGTAAAGTTTTGCTGTTTCCTATCCACTGCCATCTATTATTTTGAAGAATGATCTATCTGATCATATGCAGTTAAGAAAAACAATTTAAATGAAAAAAAAAAGTACTTTTATAAAAGCCATGAATTTTATTGGACTGACTTTGGTGGAATGAAACTAGACTGCTAATATAAGGCTGTCTGGCTAGACCCATCAAGGGGACAAATCTATGTTTATATGTATATATTTGTTGACTTTTTTATATTGTTAAATTGTGAATAATTGTCAATGGTAAATATAACTGGAAAATTGAAATGGTTTGTAAATACTTAAAAAAAATAATCTTAAATTGATCTCTATATTTGTGTTTTTACAAATGAAAACGTATAACTATTACAAAAATAATGGCTTTCTGTTTAAAACTAACAATGCAATGTAAAGACATTTTACATAGAATTTTCCTGTTTTACATGTGTATTTCATAATATTTGATAATACTTACACTATAATCTATGAATTCACAGTCTTCAGTGTTCTTTAAATCAAGAATGGAAAAAATATATGTAATTCTGGTCTTCTGAATCCTTGTTTCACTTTTTATGGATCTTTAAATGTTTCGAATATTTGGTTTTATGTTATTATACTCTTGTAATTCAGGCTGTAAAAGAAGTTATTCTGCTGACAGCGATGACAATGATGATCTGTATTGTAAGTATTTAATTATTCTTTAGTTGTTTATCAGTATTTCCTAAAGTGTGATGCTGCTGTTAATATGCCAAATTTTATATGGAGTATATTTTGTACTGATGGGAATTTCTCTAACCTACACTATGTTTGCCCTAAGTTCTGATTACCTCTCCCTTGATATTTTATGTATTTTTTCTATACCCTAGGACCTTTTTACTATCAACTGACAATATTTGATCCTATTCAGCTGAGAGAGTCTTCATTTCTTAACTCTCCATGTACAACATCTTCCACTTATAAATTAGACTCCCCATGCCAAACATGCTTTGTTTCCATGAATAGCAAATATAAAAATGTCCTCTAATGAGGACATGATAATCTAGTCTCTTTCAACTATAAAAAGACATGATTGTTACTCATATCAAGGAAACAACCTTGTATTCTACTCTGTTTTAGTTATGGAGAATATGAACATATGATTAAAACTTTCAAAGTTACATAAAAAATCACACTTTTAAACAGTATTTTCTGATAATCCAACTTACATAAAAACTAGCTTAAATTGAATTCTGAAGAATGGGCTTCCTCTTTGGAGTTAGAATATAGTTTAGCTGTGATCAGTTGCTGATTTCATACTAACTCTAGTAAGTTTCACAGAATACTACTCACATATCTGAGATAGTACTGCTGCCACCTATTACAAATGCATCCTAAACTGCTTCCAAAAGAGTTAATTTGTCTGATTGGAAAAATATTCACTGATGTATTACTACCTTTTGCTAAAAAATGGCATTACACTCCCTCCTATGTATATGCTCTGTGAGTGAATTTGGAAGGTAAAAACTTTTGTGTGTATGTATGTGTGTGCATGCATGCATTCATTCTCCTTTCTAACATACACTCACAAATGATGGACTTCCATACAGTTACAGTTAAAATAATGCTCTGATATATATACGAGTAAAAAATAATAAGTGCATTACCACGATGGTAACACTGTGGGTGAACACACATACACAGAGGAATACATGAACTATCTTTCTTTTTTTTCTTCTTGGGTCTTAGGACAACAGCAGCACAATGGGGTGAGAGGTTGGGGCAGAGGGGAAGGCCACACTGCTGCTAAAAACTATGACACACACACAAGCATAGACACACACAAGAACACAAACACATGTGCACATCAGGATACACATCTTAGAAGAACAGAATGGAGTAATAAACAAGTGAAGATAAAAAAATAACAAGTAAAATGACCATCCTGAAATACAACAATAGGTACAAAAATTTCATTGATAATGTTCACTTTTGGTGACACCAGCAGCGTGAAATTGTAAGGATCTTTTGGACATTGAGTAATGAAGAATTAGCTACGAATTTTCTGTTTGTTGTGTTTTTGTCAAATTTTCCTTTTGTTATGTTTCTGTCAAATTTTTGAACTATATATATATATATATATATATATATATATATACTCACATTATTTACATTATTTACATTTGACGGATATTTGTCCTCATTTTGTTTGTTGTTAACACAGCGTTTCGGCTGATGTACCCTCCAGCCTTCATCAGGTGTCTTGGGGAAATTTTTGAACCTGAAGGTCACTGCCTGGAATTGAACTCGGAATCTTGAGGTTAGTATTCTGCACCCTTAACCACTATGACATATGCTCATGGGCCACGGGCATATGGCGTAGTGGTTAAGAGCGCGACCTACTAACCCCAAGATTCCGAGCTCAATTCCAGGCAGTGACCTCGATAATGATAATAATAATGATAATAATAATAATAATAATAATAATAATGATAATAATAATAATAATGTTGTGCGGGTGGCACATAAAATACACCATTTTGAGTGTGGCCGTTGCCAGTACCGCCTGACTGGCTTTCGTGCGGGTGACACGTAAAAGCACCCACTACACTCTCTGAGTGGTTGGCGTTAGGAAGGGCATCCAGCTATAGAAACTCTGCCAAATCAGATTGGAGCCTGGTGTTGCCATCCGGTTTCACCAGTCCTCAGTCAAATCGTCCAACCCATGCTAGCATGGAAAGCGGACATTAAACGATG
>NC_068984.1:58123243-58128910 GCF_001194135.2 Octopus bimaculoides
ATTTAATATTATAATTGGTTTTGCTGTTTGTCTTTATTTACATTCATTTCTTCATTGATTTCAAGTTATGTCAATTCAGTACTCTTTTTGGGAGATGGAAACTGAAAGAAGCCTGTCGTATATGTATATATATATATATATATATATATATATATATGTGTGTGTGTATATGTTTGTGTACTGTGTTTATCCCCCTCTACCATCACTTGACAACTGATGCTGGTGTGTTTATGTCTATGTAACTTAACGGTTTGGCAAAAGATACCAATAGAATAAGTACTAGGTTTACAAAGAATACGTCCTGGGGGCGATTTCTTCGACTAAAGGCGATGCTCCAGCATGGCCACAGTCTAAATGACTGAAACAAATAAAAGAATACAAACAATATTGTGTGTGTGTGTGTGTGTGTGTGTGTGTGTGTGCAGTTTGCACTTTTATAATATAGTTTATATGTTTAAATACTTAGATAGAGCTAGTAACCCAAGATAAACTGGTCAAAATTTGATTTGTATTAAACACAGATATTAATTGTTACATAGGTCATAAAGAAGTAAAAACCATTTTTATTTATTTTAACAATCATTGATCACTTAACTGAACTCATTGTACATTGAATAACTATTGAAGCAGTCATTTGTATGTCATTTAACAATGAGTATCCATTTTCTTTACTTAATAGATATTCTTTTCTGAATAGCTGAAACAAAAGCATAATAGCTTTATTTTTAGTTAGCAATATAGTATTTTTGTTAGAAAAAAAGTACCCCTCACCAATTCTGTTTCATCTGATGATTGTTGTTATTTAATGGGAGAAATCTTAACATAGGTGCAGGCATGGCTGCAGTCACACTGCATGGCGCCTTGGGCAAGTGTCTTCTACTGTAGCCTTGGGCCGACCAAAGCCTTGTGAGTAGATTTGGTAGATGGAAACTGAAAGAAGCCTGTTGTATATGTATATGTTTGTGTGTCTGTGTTTGTCCCCCCACCATAGCTTGACAACTGATGTTGGTGTGTTTACATCCCTGTAACTTAGCGGTTCGGCAAAAGTGACCGACAAAATAAGTACTAGGCTTACAAAGAATAAGTCTTGGGGTCGATTTATTTGACAAAAGGCAGTGCTCCAGCATGGCTGCAATCAAATGACTGAAACAAGTAAAAGAATATTGTGTGATTGAGGAATACACTGGCTAAATATGTATCTATATGCCCTTCAGATGCAAGGAAGTGTTAAAATCCCTACTTAGTACCTATCCTTTTGGGATTTTAGATTTTGGATATGAAATTATCAATTTTAAAGTATTTATATTTAAATATAAACATTCCCTTAACGTTTTACCTCTTTTATTCTTTTACTCTTTTACTTGTTTCAGTCATTTGGCTAACATTTAATTAACTTTTAAAATACCAGATTAATAATGGATTAATTAACCATTTAAAAAAAATTCCTTGAAATTCTTTATTATTGAAATATATGAGCAGTATTTTTAATTAGAAGAGGGAAAAGAATAAACTAGCATTCATTATTTTGTAATAGAATTCCTAAAGTTTAAAAGATTAGACAAAAATTCTCAAAAGAAATAAAACTACTCTAATCCTGTGTGTGTATAAATGTTCTTGTTTTTAAACAGCTAAAAATTAGTGGCAAGAAATAGTCAGAAATAGGCAAGAAATAGTCTATTAAGAAGTTTTAAAAGAGTAAAAGATTTCTAATAGAATCTTTTTCCTGATGATGAAAGGCTATTTTCTTTTTCTAGAATAAATAATTTAACAAATTATTTATTGGCAAATTAGCAGAGATGTTCGAGAATCTAATGGAATAACTCTTGTACCAACTATCTGTACTCTGTTGCCAAGGTCAACTTTGCCTTTCGTCCTTTCATGGTTGATGAAAATGTACGAAGCCAGTGTAGTGGATTAGTAGAGGCATAAGAATGTTTAACCAGATGCCATGCAATAATTGTTCTGGCTGTTTGCATTCTGAATTCTAACCTTACTTGGATGGCAGACTCAATCTCTCACCCAGTTTAACATCATCATCTGGCACCTTTATAGGAGTCAAAACTGAACTGATGTCTAGTTTGAAGATATCTCCATCCCTCCCACCAGTGTTGGAGGACCACCTGTCTGTAAGCAAGAAGAAAAATAGATTATTCCAATAGTTTGTTAGAGCAGTCATTAGAGTCAACTTTTCAGACATAAATTGAAATTTATAGTTGTGAATTCACTGGTTATTATATATAGTTAACAAATTATTTATTTTGTAATCTTTCATTTCAGCTCAAAAGAAGAGAAGAAAGAGAAATAAAAGGCTTCATCAAAGAGCTCTGTCAATAGATGAACTTCTTGAAAGTCCAACTTTTAAAAAATTTGTAACATCAATTGAATATGTGTTTGATTCTGCTGAAGATATAGATTTTGGATCTTTGGATCCAGGTAAGTAATTTTACTGGCATTCCCACTACTATTGGTGTAATATACTCTTCTTTATCTTTTATATACTAGTGATCCCTTGCAGTATGAGTTTATTTCATTCCATGACCGAGTTTGTTTTATGATTTACTCATTTTACAAACCAGTTTTCCCCATTGAAATTAATTCAAATGTAATTAATCCGTTCCAGCACCCCTAAACCACCCTAAAATCATTTTTCATGAGTTTTAAAACAGAAAAGGTGCAGTTACAAGGAAAATGACCATTATAAAAACAATAAAAAAGAATGCAAAAGAAATATATAAACTGGTTTTATTAATTTAGTTACCTTAAAGATGGGGCAATTTGTGCACAAGGAAGACAATGGAGCAAGGAGGAGGAGGATTATTGTTTGGAAGGAGAATCTCCTTCCATTAAGACTTGAGAGGAAGAACAATTTCTGGCGTTTTTTTCTCTCTCTCATTTTGCTTAATTTAGGCTTTTTCTTCACTTTCTTCACTTTTCACACTTACAAGTTGTTTCATTAGAAACATATCAAGAGAAGTCTGCTTTTTTCTGCCTTTCAAGATGTTATGAAAATGCACCAGAGCAGTGTCATTAAATAAAGCAGCTGCACGACCTGCAGATACTTTTTCAGGATGATTTTTTTCTACAAATTCAGAAACATACTGCCACTTTGCCAACACTGCCTTTATGTCACTTGTAGAGATAGCCTTCACTGCTACAATGTCCTCCTCCAGAGAACCAATCTCTTCCACCACATCTGAAAGCTACTGCAGTTCATCTGTTAGCATTTATGTAAATGATATATAATATGACCTAAGCTTAAAATGTAATAATTGATCTAAGTTCAGTGAAAAAATATTTTTGTTTCGTAATACCTTGAAATAAGTATGTAACTTTTTATTTCATTTAAAAGTTAATCTAGCAAAGCTATATCTAAAAATGTAATCCTTCTATTACTATTAAGTTAGGCAGCATCTTCTATTTTATAAATTTCTTCATTTCTTTTATTAGATGACGATGACGTTGAATGTCCACCGGAGTCATTAATTTCTAGGCAAGTTATGTCTGAGATTTGTAGTGAAGCAGCAAAGTTGAAGTCTATGGGTGTATTCAATCAGGTAATTATGAGCATACAAGGCTATTTTTATTTTACAGCATCCATTTATAGGTTTATTCCTGATTTCTAAAGCCTGTTAGTATGCCTACCTCATCACCATCACCAAAACCATCACTATATCTTCCATTTCCCCAGCTGATATGAGTTAGACAAGCTGTCATGTTCCATGTCAGTTCTTATTCAGAGTTACTGCCCTTCTAGATAGATCTAGAGTCATGTTTTGCTTGTATGTTCTATTTTTGGTATAGCTTCTATGATGGGATGTCTTCCTATTTATTACTAACCACTTTATTGAGTGTAATAAGTGCATTTTATGGCACTGTCATTTGAGTGGATGCCTTGTCCCCAGTAAGACCAAAGAGTTTCTTTATTCTATGTTGTCTTTGTTCAACGATTGCTTAAACATTTCTATCAATAGATAGAAAATGTCTCTTTAACAAAAGTACATTAGATCATGATGTAGGAATGTTAGACAACATCCAGCTGGACAAAGTGTAATAAAAGAATTAATGCTTCAAAAGTGAATGTTTTGATTTGATTTGAATCTTTTGGTAACCTTCCATTCAGCTGGAAAATAGGAATTCTTCCCTTAGTCAGATAAAATAAAAACTAGACTAAATCATGATGGTTCTGTAAATAGTACATTTACAGAAAGAAGCCTCTCTATCTGTTCCTTGCTCTGTGCACTCTAAATAACTCTTGTCCAAAATTATCCTATGTTACTCTACAAGGCTCCCCACCATATACCATACATACCAAGTACCAAGACACCTTGGGTCATTTCATACCAAAGCCACTGACCCTGACAATGTCCCTCCTGTTGCTCTTAAAAATGCACCCTAGAGTTCTTATTCTTGTCAAACTCTTCAGTCTTCTATAGGGATATATCCTGATTTTTGGAAACTCACTACAGTTTGTTCCATTCCCAAGAAGGGTAACACTTCCTACCCATTTATCATCTTGTTGGTCTTCAACATTTCAAAAGTGACAGAGACAACCAGTAACAGCAACCTTCTTCAATACCTGGAATCCGGCTTGCTCCTTAATGGCCATCAGTACAGCTTTTGTAAAACCAGATCTATTGGATACTTATTCCTTGATGTCATTTACCAGTAGGCCTCTATTCTTGAGAAACTTAGTGAAGAAAGGGATGTTGAACTTAACGTCTGCAAATTATTTAACTGGCACATGAATCTCCAATCAAAACTTTTTGTGTAAGAGTTCCATCTATCTCTCATCTATTGTATCTGTAGCTTCCTGTCAGGTTGCACAGATATGGCATGTACAAATAGAGCTCTCTCTGACCACATTGAATTAGCTCTGATGTGCCCGAGACTTGGTTTTTGTCCCTCTCACTATCCCTTTTTATACATCAACAACCTACTTGTAACCTCCAACAACACCCACTCCTATGCAGATGATATCAAACTTTATTCCTTCCTAAACTTCCACACTCGTGCATCATCCATGTGCAACCGAATGTCGATTCAATGTAGTTATGGCAGTCTTCCTTCAATAGCACAAAGGTAATTACTACACACACATAGCAAAAAAACAATGTTATAACCCTCCTCCTCCAAAATATAAAAAAAAGCCCCCAAAAAACTGACATTAAACAGCTAGAACCTTGAAAGTCACTACCATCACCTGGAGAATGCACACCCTCAACATAAGAAAGATTGTTTCACGACTCATTTTCTTCAGATGAAGAAAATAGCACCTACTACTCAGCTACTATAAAGTTTCTCACCAACACATTCCATCTTGTGGTTCACAGATAGACCGCTTTATCACTACTATAGCATTCTCTGCTCCATTTGGTTAGTTTGTCACATACCACCTTCATTTAGCTTGACTCACTTATGTCTTTCCTTTTTCATCCTCCATATTGTATCAACCCCCACTGGACTTTTACACTAACTACTGTGCCATACAGTACAAAATATTAAGTTTTGTACTGTACGGCATAGTTGTTAGTTAATTAAGGAAGCAAGCTGGCAGAAATGTTAGCACAGCAGGTGAAATGCTTAGTGGTATTTCATCTGTCTTTATGTTCTGAATTCGAATTCCGCCGAGGTCAACTTTGCCTTTCATCCTTTTGAGGTTGATAAATT
>NC_068984.1:58128971-58137520 GCF_001194135.2 Octopus bimaculoides
CAGGCCTTGTGCCTAGAGTAGAAAAGAGTACAAAATATTAATTCTCTAGAAATCCCTCTCTGACTATATTTTCCTGCACCAATTCAAGAGGAACTCTCTTATTTCTGACCAAACCACAAACGAAAAAAATAGATGAACTTTTGCATATCTCAGACTACCTACTTTTTATTGACATATTTAGGCAGAATACAAATAAATATTTCTTTTCATGACTTTCAAAATCACTTCTTATATTAGAGCAATATATCAATAGCTTTGGCTTGATTGATACTGGTTTCCTGTAAAAAAAATTGTCTACTTTGCTTTTTAATTAAAAAATTATTGAAATTAAAATAATAGAGTAAAAATGTGTTAACTTATATTTTTTCTTTTCCTTTTTCTTGTAGATCCCTGATGATAAACTTGTGAGATTATTGGCTATTTTACAATGGAATGTTCGAGATGGCATCAAATTAACTCCAAATATAAACCAGGTATAGTTTTCAAAGATGCATTGATTCTGATAGTTATGTAAATTTTCTGCTTGCCTCACCTTTGGTACTGTACCATCACCTATTCTTTTCTCTTGAATTATTTAATATTTATCAGTATAAAAGTTCATTTATTTAAAGTGATGCATTTGATATTACATGACCTTCAATTATTTTTTTTACTATTGCCCAGTCATTTATTCCTATATGTGTAGCACATCTAAACTGCTTGATCAGTTACCTTGAAATTAATTTGTCTTTAGAATGTCATGTGTGATGGTAGAATCTTTTATGAAGATATTTGTTAAGCTGTTGATGTTGTAATATAACGTTTAAAAACGTTTTGTCAGGTTTACAAAGTTTACTTTAGTGTATGAAATGGGTTTTTTTAATGTATTTTGTGCAGATGTGATGATGGAAAGGGAGATAATATTGGTACTTCCTGATTTTATTTTTGTTGTCATTATTGTATCTGTATTTAAGGTGGCAAGCTGGCAGAATTGTTAGCACACTGGACGAAAAGCTTAGTGGCATTTCGTCTGTCTTTACATTCTGAGTTCAAATTCCGCTGATGTTGACTTTGCCTTTCATCCTTTCGGGGTCAATAGAATAAGTACCAGTGGAACACTGAGGTTGATTTGATTGACTTAGCCCCTCCCCCAAACCTGCTGGCCTTGTGCCAAAATTTGAAGCCATTATTATGTCTGTATTTAAGGTGGAGAAATGGCAGAATTGCTACTGCACTGGACGAAATGCTTAGCAGCATTTTTTCTGGCTTCACATTCTGAGTTTATATACTGCTGAGATCAACTTTGCCTTTGAACCTCTCAGTTGAGTCCTGTGGTTGATGTAATTGACTAGGCTTCGAACAAAAGTTCAGGCCTTGTACCTATAAGTAGAGAGTTTATATCTGTGTTGTATTTCTATGGAGTATTTCTAAATGATGTGTTTTGATTTTATTTTTGATTTATGTTTTTAGAAAATAACTTTTTAGAGATTTTCGAGTTTGTTTCATGCTGAGCCATTGCTTCTATTGCTTTTTGATATCATTTATGCATCTTGAGGCAAAATAATTGTGTGTGACAAATTTGCATCATTTGACTGGTATTCAATCTCTGAATACTCTCACCTTCTCCATTTTTTGCCTCCTTGGCATACTCAAGATTACTTTACACCATTTTGAGCATGGCTGTTGCCAGTACCGCCTGACTGGCCTTCGTGCCGGTGGCACGTAAAAGCATCCACTACACTCTCGGAGTGGTTGGCGTTAGGAAGGGCATCCAGCTGTAGAAACTCTGCCAAATCAGATTGGAGCCTGGTGTAGCCATCTGGTTTCACCAGTCCTCAGTCAAATCGTCCAACCCATGCTAGCATGGAAAGCGGATGTTAAACGATGATGATGAGTATATTTATTGATCTTTAAGAAAGTAGGGAATTATTTGAGAAATAGTTGGCTGTTAATTAAAACCAGTTGAGTGATTTTGTAGAGGCTTCTTTGCTGCTTGACTCTTCATTAAACTTGATGCGTAATTTTCTTCACCTGCATTCATAGACTTTCTTACTTTTTGATTTTTTCTTTTTCTTTTTAACGTGTTTCAGTCATTAGACCATGGCCATGCTGGGGCACCATCTTTGAAGAATTCTTAGTAGAATGTATCAACCCCAGTACTTATTTTTTAAAATCCTGGTACTTATTCTATCACTGGCTCTTTTACTGAACCACTATGTTACAAGTACATAAACACACCAACACTGGTTGTCCAACAGTGGTGGGGTATAAACATAGACACACAGGCACACACACACATGATGGGCTCCTTTCAGTTTCCATCTTCCAAATCCACTCACAGGGCTTTGGTTGGCCCAAGGCTATAATAGAAGACACTTGCCCAAGGTGCTACATAGTGGGGTTGAACCGGAACCATGTTGTTGGGAAACAAGCTTCTTACCACACCTCTTTTTATATAGAAACAATTTAAAAAATTCCTATAATCTTTCAGTAATATGTATTCTTGTATAATATAATATATAAAGTATATGTAAGTGTTTTAAAATGCATACTTTATTATATTTAAAGGAAGAAGAAGATGAAGAACAAATTCTGTGGAGAGAAATTACAATGGAGAGAATAATGCGAAGTATGGATGCTTCTTTAGCAGCTCTGTATATTATTACTGCCCCAGATATGCCAAAACAAGTGTATTTGGAAGATGTGATAGAAAGGATAATCTTGTTTGCGAAATGGCAGCTGCAGAATACAGTCTATCCAGAGTTTGATCATGTTTATAAGATAGATCCTCATGCTAAAGGTAAGGACACTTTGTTTTGTGTCAAGAATTTTATGTGAAAGTTTTTTCTTTTATTTGTTTCAGCTTTGCAGTTGCAGTCATGCTGGAGCACCATTGTATCTTTCTGAAACCCTTGTTATAAAATTGCTTAAATAATAGTATCTTGATTTCTAAAATCAACTTTGTGCTTCATAAATAGAAGTTGTAGCATAATTTCAGCTTTTGATGACATGATTATCATTGTTTTAATATCCATTTTCCATGCTTGCATGGGTGGGATGGAATTTGCTGAGGCAGTTTTTCTGTTGCCAGATACTCTTCCTTTCACCAGGAAGTTGACCATGGTTAAATTAAACAGTTTGGTATTCTAAATTCGTATTAAGGTTATACAATGTATGTAATGAAAGTAGCAAAACTAAACTGTTCATTTATGAACCAAGTTAGTATTGAAAGTTTGGTTGGAATTATTATTATATAATCTAATACACTTTTGTTTAATCCTTTAGCATTCAAATTACTCCATCAATTGTAATACTTGTTTATCCACATGGCTTTGAATTAATCATGCAACACCTCATGGCTTTGAGATTTTGCTGATGTGATTGTTTTATCTTTAAAACATCATTTTAGAGTAGGTGTGAGAAGCCAGATTGAGTCGGTTTGAACATAAAGCAGGCTGAATGTTTGAGATGGATATGGCCAGTTTAAATGTTAAAGGATTAAGCCAACTTTTATTCTACTAATAAAATTTTTTTCTTGGTTTTTCTCTCATTGTATTTATCTGAATATTAAAAAAAAAAAAAAAAAAAAAAAAGAAAAACGTCAGTGTTATATTTGATTTTTTATGGTTTAATTTAGATGGTTATCATGGCAGTGTGAAAGCCAAGAGATCCCGGTCACATATAGTTAAAAATAAATTAACTATCATGCTCTATAATAAACTGTGTGAGCTAGTTGAGGCCTTAGGTGTGTTATTAAGTATCCAAGAACTTACTGACACTGTTGTCCTACAGGTAAGTTAGAATCTGTAAAAAATTAAAGTTTATAAAATGAATAAATTTGATTATCCTATCTATAAGAATTGCATGAACTCTTTGGTATTTAAAGAAAACTATTAATATAAATGTCCTTTTGGACTATGTGATTATATATATACTTTCTTTTCTCTTCATAAATTTATCAAATCTGAAATGAATTTCAGTAAATATTTAAAAAATTTCAAGTATGTTATTTTAGATGCGTAAAAAAAATTAATGAGGTTGTGGCTATCTTTATTCTGGAAGAAATTGTTTCCATTACATCTTATATTATCAATTTAAAGAAAACTGTAGTTTATCACCTTTTGAAATATAATCATCTGTTTTAAAAATTATATTAACTCACTTGTCTTGTATGTAACTATGAGAAATAAAGCCAGTATCTTTGAGTGGATATAATTTTATTTGAATTTATACATTCAGTTAACTAATGTCACAAATGTACTTCATCTTTTTTTGTTTTTTAATAATGTTTTGATTTTTGGTTATAATTCCATTTCATCTTTTTCAGGTTTCTACGTTAGGTGTGTCACCATTTTTTGTGGAAAATATAAGTGAAATGCAATTAAATGCCATGAAGTTAGTCACTATTGTAAGTAATACAATATGTTTCATTTGATTGCTGCTATTGCAGCCACCACTGCTGTCATCATTATCATTGATGCAGTGTGCTATATAGATTTATTGTACTTATCTAAATTCATTCAATAGTGGTATAATGGTTCTTTTTTCATATAACTAATTCTCATATCCTCTTTTTTTTTATTGTCTAACATATTACCATTATGCCACAAAGCAATGCACATCATTATTATCACAACAACTACTTTTCCATGTTTGTTTGGGTTGGACAGAGTTTATTGAAGCAGATTTTCTATAGCTAAACACCCTGTCACCAACTCTAATCTCAGTCCACACAAGTTAATAGTTCTCCATGGCTGGATGTGTTTCCATAGAATATTAGAAATGAATGACACTCATTTGCAACTATTGAGTGATGTTAAAACAAGGGGACACATCCTCACGCCCAGTTATTTCGGTTTCCATCTATCAGATCCACTTACAAAGTATTGGTCAACCCCGAGTATGGTAAAAGACATTTGCCTAAGGTGCCATGCTGTGGGACTGAACTCAAACCTGTGTGGTCAGGAAGTAAACTTCTTAACAGCAAGACCACAACTGTTTCTTACATAGATATGAAAGCCTAGAATGTTAATAGGAACAGATATAAATTGATTTGTTAAAAACTTACGGCCACAGTGTAGCATTAGGCACTTGGAAAGCAGATTGTTATATAATTCCAGGTCAGTTGCTGACCAAAGATATTTTTGACATGACAACTCTATCGTTTATTCAGACATAATGTAACTAGTATTAAATGATATAAGTGATTTTGTTTTTTTAAAAAAAGGAGGGTATGGTTTTATTTCTAGCATGCTACTACAAGCCTTCTGGTTGAGAAACCAAAAAAGTTTCCTATATGGAACCATTGTCTTTTCAAATCCCATTAGATTTCTTTATTCCACTGAGTAACTAGTTGTAATGTCAAAGTGAATGCAAACATTGTATCACTGTTTTTGCTCAAGCAGTGACAAGCAAAGATGTAGAATGTCAGTATTTGCACTTACATGCACACATTTGACAAGCTTCCATACTGTTTTATCTTACCAGTTCCACTCACAAAGAATTGGTTAGTCTAAGGTTATGGTGGAAGAGACTTGCTCGGGGTGTCATGCTAAGAGACAAAATTCAAAACCATGTAGTTACAAGGAGAACTCCATATCCACACAGACATTCCTGTGTCTTTTTCCATAAATGAGTTTGTTAAAGAAATGACAGGAAAACTGACATCAAATCACATGAGATGATGGGACATTGAATAAGGAGAAAGCAGACAAGATAATGAAAAAGCATAAGAAAGCAAATCCAACTATTTAGATCAGTAGCCAGCAACATTTAAATCTCACCAAATATGCACTAGACACTTTTTTAGCTGAAAATAATTCAATATTATCCTTCATCCCTACAATATACATCAGTAAGCTTGTTCTCTATTAATTAAAAGAAAAGTAATGCCATCACATCCTTAGGAAGACTGATTTGTTGAAAAGTTTTCAGTAAAATCCTATCTGTTCCCTACTTTTATTTATCTGTTACATTCAACATCTTCAACGACATCATACTGTAACCCATTCAATCAAACCTTATATAAATAAATTAGAATCTTGTTTCCATTAAAACAAGTTAATAGCTATAAGGAATAAATTCACTAAGGAATATCAACTCATACTATAAATTACACTCAACAATGTCTTCTTAATCCACATACAATTTCAACATTCTATTATATAAAATACATTTTTATGTGGTTCACATTTTGATATACTTCTCAAATTAATTGTTTTCTAATCTAAACTACACTTAATGAGTTATTGCATTATCTTTCATCTATGGTTCAGACATTCACAGACTTTACCAGCTAGTTCTGAATCTTACCTATTGTATTCAAATCATTAGGATTAACTTTGACTCATATCTCTCTGTGAGTGGTGAAATAAAAGCAAATATGATACCTATACTTCTTATGCTTTCAAAAATAGAAAATCTTCATCATTTGTACAGAAAAATACTAAGATGAAAAATTTGTATTAAATGATTGTTTTAACATTTTTGTATCTTTTCAAATACTACAAATATTATCTCAATACTTAACATATATTTTTCAGATTTTTTCAAAATATGACAAACACAGGCAGCTTATTCTTGAAGATATTTTTGCTTCTCTTGCTCGTTTACCATCTAGCAAACGAAATCTTCGGAATTACAGGTTATTCTTTTTTTTTTTTTGAATATTTTATTATGAAATTAAATTTTAATCGTTTTGAAGTATATATCTTAATTGTACTTAAAATGTTTTTACATAACTTTATAACATTTCATTAATAATGGAATGCATATTCCAAATATGAGTTAGTAGATAGGAGTCTATGAACAGCTTTGCTTAATATCTGAAGTTAACCTTTTGTAGGTAGAGTGTTTCAATGTGAGATGAGTTCTATAAGAAAGTCCAAGAAGTGAGGCTAAACATTCATTAAGAATTACAATAATGAACTGATAAACTATTTTGCACTTGTTTTGAGTCTGTGAAGCTTTTGTTAAGATTCTTCATTGACATGTATTTTATCTTTCTAACTTTTCTTTTTGTTTCCAGGTTAAATGCAGAAGAATCAATTCAAATGGTAACTGCCCTTGCTTTACAGTTGATCCAGTGTGTTGTAAAAGTTCCCAAACCAAAAATAGCAATGAATCAATTTATGGGGGAGGAAAAAGCTCCGGAAAAAAATTCTAAAGGAAAGGTATGTGAAAGGTTTTACAAATAAAAAACTAAAATAAAAATTTTAAATAGGGCTTACAAAATTTTTCTTTTAAAATATATCAGCAATTATTACTAAAATTAAGGAACTTGGTTATTATTTTATAATGTTTGTTAGAAAGTGCTGTTTAATTTCTCTAAGCATGAATTTTATTCCTTTTGAAAATACAATCTTCAAACAAGAGAACCAGGAACCAGCAATAGAAACAAAAACTCCGAACACTGTCACCATCATTAGTAGTATGCCTGTTCTACTACAGGTTGGATTTATTTTAGTGTAGCTTACATTTTTCTTTCTTTTTCTGAGAGTATGTTCCTTGCTTAGTTTCACATCTTAATCTTTCTTTGTCCCGGTTACAATTAAAAACCCACTTTCAGAACTTTCTATAAATTGCACATTACCCTTTTGTCATATGTTCAAATAGTTATCACCACTACTTTGCTCTAACTTTCGTTTCTTTACCATGTGTGTGTGTTTTGCTTTCAAGTTGTTCAATAAGCTTGCCTTCTATTTTAGGCACTTGTAGAATCATGTCTTAACGTATTTTAGTATTCTACCATTTCAATATTATTTGTGGTTAGGGTGTTGGGCTTGCAATAAATAAGTCCTGGATGTTTCATTGTGTCAAGAATGAGAAGGTATTTATATCTGCTTGTGATTACATGGGCATGGAAAATAATTAGTGAAAACTTTTACCTTTGATTCTGAGTGATAGTCATTGGGGTAGATGAGGTACTAGATATACTATGCCTGGAAGAGAGGGAAAAAAAATTGAACAAATTTATCTTTTTTGTTTTAATACTGGTATTTCTATTTCAGACTGATAATGATGTGTTAATTGTAACATCTTATGAAACTGCAATGCGGACTGGATATAACTTTTTATCAGTTTTTTTAAAAAAGTATGTAACAATATCTTTTCTACATTTCTAGATGTAATTTCACAGTAAAGCATGCATATTAAATTAATAGGAATTTGTAAACTTCTTTTATTAACTAAATCATTATTAAATAATATGATCAGGTAGGGTAGAACACCATAGAAGGGAATAAATAGCTTAATTACTAAAACCACGATGAAGCATATATACCTTATTATCATCAATAGAAAAGAGAAGATTAAATAGAAATTGTTTATTAATTCAATCATTTAAAACTAAATTATTTAGTTTTTCATAATAGCTTTTATGGAATTAAACTTAATTTTTTTTACTCCTTGATATTTATATTAGCTTATATATAACAGCACTGGTAGCTTTACAAGTTATAATATACCTCTTAGATTAAGTAATAATTCTCTCAAGAATTAAGTAAAAGAAACAGGAAAAATAATTCAGAATCCTTGTCCAGAACTGGATAGATCCCAAAATGTAATCAGTT
>NC_068984.1:58138000-58148098 GCF_001194135.2 Octopus bimaculoides
AATTGATGTAGTAAACCAAGAAATTTTAATTAAAATTATGTCATTGCATTTACTATCTGACTTATTCTAATAAAATATAAAAAAAAAGCTGGAGTGTCAGGCCAAAATTTTAATTAAAAAAAAATAAATATGCAGTCCTGTAAGGAGTTAGATCGTTATCAATACATTACTATAAAGAGTATTTTCTTGATGTAAATGTATGCGAATAGTCATTTATATGTGTGTGAAAAAAACAATTTATTTCTTAGTTTTTTTTTTTTAATATAAATGTTTATCAAAATGTATTGAGCTGCTTCAGTGCAAAATTGATGAAAATTGGTTTTTATTGAGACTATTGGAAATTTATCATTTTCATTTGTAGAATAATCTACTCTTTAAGTAGTTTGATTTTAAACTTTTATCTCCCATTGTTAAGGTGATTCATATTTAGAATGTTTGTCGATAAACTATATATTTAAAAATCTAAAATATATTAAATTTTATTTTGTTTTGTTTCTTTAGGTGTACTGCAAAAAGTGAAGATGATTTTCGTCCACTTTTTGAAAATTTTGTCCAGGATTTACTTTCAACAGTGAATAAACCTGAATGGCCTGCATCAGAACTTTTATTGAGTCTCTTAGGGCGAATCCTTGTAAGTTTTGAGTTATTTAAGAATTGTTTTTACTTTTGCATTGTCAATATTGCTAAGTATTGATTACTTTTCTTGAACTGGTGTTCTGCTTCAGAAATATTTATGTTCTTAGAAAATTGAATTGAATCATATATTCTGTTATCTTAGAGTAAACATGGTTTAGAATAATAGCTTTGTAGTTTAGTAATTTAGTATGACTCACTAATACACACAAACCTAAATTGGTTTGAGAAAAGTATAAATGTATGGATGCATGTTTTTGTGTTTAATGTGTAATTTATCTCTCTCTGTCTCTCTTTTAACTTACAAGATGATTAAGAATTGGTCATCAGACATTTTATGGGTTTTATTAAATGTGATTGGATGTTAGTCTTTGGGAAAAGAAATGTAAACTAGAAGCAGATAATATCCAGAGTTGAACTTACTTTGAAAAAAGTTGATGTAATTAAAAAAAAAATTGTTGATAGAAGATAGAAGAAAGCGATTTTTATTACTCATCAAACTTTGAAATGTTTGATGCTGTTTTTTTAAAACGATTTGAGTTGCATTAGAAGGCTATTTGGTGTCTGTGTATCAGTACATCTCTACAGGCTTAAATCGCACATATCTACATACTTAGACAGCAGAAAGCTAGGTTTATGTTTTTGGAAAAGTATATTATAGTTGAGTTACAGAAGGATATAGTTATTTGTTAATTTGTCGTAAGTCAATAGAATTATTACTCATATTGGTTAAAACCTTTTAGTGTATATGTTCAGTAGATATAATACAGACTAAGACACTGAGACATTTCAGATCATTACAATACATTGTGTATTTATCTGAATATATCACTTATTTAACATTTTAAAAATATTTTTATATTTATAAGGAGTTAAAAAACTTTATTTTTGTTATTCCATTATAATTTTTAAAAATTACTTATAATATTTTTATTATATCTTTTTCTTATAAAGAAAAGATATAATTTGATGTCTTGTTCTTTTCTCCAGTTTTGGTTTTCAATGAATTGGTAAAGTAATTAGGTATGAGCTGCTTTTTATTTCAAGATAAGTTATCATTAACTCAGGAACTTCATGTTTAGTTCAATAATTCATACAAAATATACCTTCTGAATGAACTTGTATTTTTAGTTAAATGTGTATACATTTAAATGTTTGTTGTATTAGAAGGATTAGAATGTTACTCTGGTCTTAAATAATTTTTAAATGTAGGATGGGACCTGAATTAGCAATATGTAATATTTAGTTTAGCTGTTAAAAAAGTATAGAAAATTAGTTATTATATTCTTGTTGTGATGATGAATAATTCTCCTATATTTAAATCATCGATCCTAAATGTTGCAGCTCATTATAAAATGTTTAAAGTAAAATAATTACATATACATTTACATTTTTTTTAAAATATGGGCTTATTAGTGACAGATGGGCAGTGCCTATACTTCTTTAAACACTCCCAAACTGGCAAGATAGATGCTCATTTGAAGTTTTTATTGTTCAAGATCTGGTGGAAAAACATGAATGGAAAAGAAATTTTTAGAGAATAGCACTTCGGAGAAAGAAGAGTTGCAGAAAATGTAATAGTGGGGTTCCTGGGAAGTAAAACACATCCAAGACGACAAGTTGTGAAGGAACAAGTGGGCCAAGTATGTAGTTAGCTTGTCTAGCAAGCTAGTTGCATACTCTATGAATATATTGTTTGAGATTATAAAGACATTCACAGGGCTGATTGTCTAATTGGGTTGGATCAACCAGTAGAGTTTTTACACTTGGTGACTGTGTGTATAGTTACCAAGATTGGTTGAATGAAAATGATAGTTTTGGAGTGAGTTTTATTGAGTGAATGTAGTATACAGGCAGGAAATGCAAAAGCTTTTTAATTGGGAGTTGAGAGAATTATCTTAAAACTGGTGGATAGGAAGATTCAGCTGGTAGATCCTCTTCACTTTGGGAGATGGGAGTCATTTGTAAGCTGTGAAATGTATGAAGATGTCTTTTGCTTTTCTGATGGTTATTTTGCAGGCATTGTTGTGGTGAGTTAAAGCACTCCAGTTCATCCGAGTGGATAGCTTCTTCCAGATGTTGTAGGCCTTGTTCTTCACCTGTACTTCTGCAACACATCTGCAGGTGAATCTCTTAGGGGAATTTGTTGTCAGGGGCTTTAGTTGTGTGAGGGATGTGGAGGTATATATGTAGGAGAATACTTTAAACAGGTGAAATATATTTTCTACTGGGGTAATCAGTATAAACTAGTAGAGCTCTGGCAAATTAGAAATACCAAAAAGTTAGCATTGTGTGATATGTTATCATAATGAAGTAGTTATCAGGAAATACAGTAGATGTGGATGATATGTAGGGAAGGACTGGTGTGGAGAGGTAGCAAAGAAGTCATTAGTGTTACGTGTCAGTCAGGGATAAAGACAGGTACAGACAAATTAGAGGAATGCAAAGGATAAGAGAAACTGTGAGCCATGGAGTCACAGAGGATGACTTGAGAGAAGTTCTTCATGTAAAATGCTATGTGCCTAAATAATTACTGGTGGTTGAAGGAATCATAGACACAGGAAATGTCTGCGGTTAGTTACATTTTAAGTTTTATAAGTAATGATTTGAAAATTTATTTTTTAACTCAGATTGCATATCCATCCACATTAGATAGTACATACTTGGGAATTGAAAAATATTATCACATTAAATTCTGTTAAATATTGTATCCTTATATATTATACATTATTTTTGTTATTAACATTCCAAACAGTGGAAGGAATCTGGGGTAGAGGGAGACCCAGAAAGACATGGGATGAGGTGGTGAAGCATGACCATCGAATGTTGGGGCTCACAGAGGCAATGACAAAAGACCGAGACCTCTGGAGATATGTTGTGACCGAGAAGACCCAGCAAATAAAGTGAGTTCACAGCTGTAACCTATGCCAGTGTTGCATAACCAGCCCACTCAAAAGTAGCTTGGATTGTAGGGCAACATGTCATGCTTGAGGAAACCTATCGAGTCAAGTACATCAAATCCAAAATCAAATGGAAATTGTAGTTGTGATCCCCATGCCCGTGGCACGTAAAAAGCAACATCCAAATGTGGCTGATGCCTGCACTGCTTTGACTGGCTTCCATGCCGGTGGCACGTAAAAAGTACCAACTGATCGTGGTCGTTGCCAGCCCCCTCTGGCCCCTGTGCTGGTGGTACGTAAAAAGCACCTACTACACTCTCAGAGTGGTTGGCATTAAAAAGGGCATCCAGCTGTAGAGACACTGCCAGATCAAACTGGAGCCTGGTGCAGCCTCCTGGCTTCCCAGACCCCAAAAGACATGATGCTCATAACAAGAAAATTAATTGGTAATAGTCCTTAACCCAATAAATTAATTTCAATAAAGCAATATGACAATATCTACATAATTGCTTAGATTGTATCTGAATTGTATTGCATTTGATCAATAATAAGTTAGGCAGTTTGTGGGCTATTAAATAGTTAAGTTATTCCACTGCTATAGTTCTACACAACAATTATAACAGCATTTAATTATATGACCTATTGCATTTTTGTCTTCATTCTTGATGTTTTGATATACTATTTTAAGAAGGGTGAACGATAGCAGAGTCTGTTATAACACACTAGAAAATGCTGTGTGATGTTTAATTATCTCTTGTTAGGGTTGAATAAGCCTTTTATTCTTCAGTAAGATAAAATATCCAGAAGTCAAATACTAGAACTGATTTAATCAACTATACCGTCTCAGAAAGTTTGTGGCTTTGTGCCAAAGTTTGAAATGAATTATAACAATATGATGCTTATTAGGTATTTAATAAATCATTACTAATCTCCATTTTATAAACTAACTGTTGCAATTTCTTATTTACTTGTGACCTGATTAACCTTACTTTTGGTAATAATAAATCCAGCAATTGTTTTTATATAACTTTTGCACTCATGGTGTTTTAGTTTCTGTGCTTTTCGTATTAAACTCTTAGCTAACCAAAAATTTTCTTCTTACATCTTTCTTTGTTTATCTTTCAAAATCAGCATATGTTCTTTTTTTCACTACTTTGTGCTATGTTTATTAGATGGGCAGTTTAATTTGATGTTGTTTTCAACACCAGGGGACAGAGTACCTTTCATTGGGGTGGATAATGATAGATCTGATAGTTTACAAGAATTTATTAAATAGGTTAGATGCTAGAGAAGTATACTTTTATTTTAACATTTTTGATTTAAAGTTTCATCTTTACTAAGATGCACTATAAAAAAAATTCCATCATTTAAAATTCTGTTTTAATGTTCGTATTTTGTTGTTGTTTTAATACTTTAAAAATCTTTCTGTTGAATGTATACAATGTGTTATTCATACTACATAAATAATACTACTGATTTATAATAATTCAGACTTTTTGAAAACATTTCTGTTAGAAAAAATAAATGATTTAAAGTTATGCTGGATACCTTTGAAAAACTACAAAATTATAAAATTTTCAATATACCAAATACTTACATTTTCAGGATTTTAAGTAATTCTATTTTTTATGTTTAGGTGCAGCAATTTAGTAACAAATCCACAGACATGTCACTGCGAGTTGCTTCACTTGAATATCTTGGTATTGTTGCGGCAAGGTTACGTAGGGATGCAATATCAAGTCACATGGATCAGGAAACTGTAAATGATATTGTTGAGAAGGTAATTAATCAGGACATTTTTTGTATTTGGAATTTTTGATTTTTTCAATGAGATTTTTAAAATTTAACAATTAAATTTAAATTTGCTTGTATTCCATAATTGGAACGTCATCTACATACAATAACTTAACCATATTTTGTAGTATACTCTGTTTTAACAATGATCAATGTATATTTTCTTTATATGCTGAATATACTGTATAAATATACTGAATAAACTGATCTCATTTAGAGTAAAAAATTTTATTGTATTTTATTTTTTTTCCTAGATGATGTTTTCAGGTCCGGACAGAAAAGATTCTTCATTAGTAAGTCATTTTCTTTGTTCTTGTATTATTTTTAAATTTAAGTGTTGTCATCAAAGGAAGTTATACAGTTGTTCTATTAATATAAAAACAAATCTTTATGGCATTTCTACTTATATTGATTTATACATTTGGATTATAAACTTCCTGATGTTTTGAATAAACCATTATTATAATCCACAAATGTTAGGTCTAGATTGAATGTTGATTATTGTATATAATGTATGGGAGATGTCAATCTATTTCTGATTTAACTCTCTCCTTCATAGTTAGTTTATGAACTTCTCAGCCCACCTTTGTAATTTAAGATGGGAAATTATATACCAAACTTTTCAATTAATTTTTTTTAAAGTTGAAATTGCATAAAGACAAGAAAATTAAGAGATATTTTCCTCAACAAGATAGTTTTAACAAGTTCATAAAAAATTGTAATTTTATTTTTATGAAGAAAAGTTTCTGTTTATCAACAAGTGAAAATAATTTTTGTAATTGTTAAATAATATTGTTTTATACTATGTAACTACTTTTTCCAATCCATTTTGATAATTTATAAAAGAGTTTTTATGATGTTTTCAATATTTCTAAACATATATCTTAGTGAGTAGACTTTTGTGTTTGCAGTTAAATTTTTTTGTAAATGTTTTATTAATTATGTTTTGAAAAATTATAATTTGGAAGGATTTCTCTTGACAATGCTGTTGTATTGTAGATGAATATGGATAAGGATTATAGGCAAACAGAAAGCCTACAGAGAGCATTATTAGATTATCTTGCTGAGCATGGACAGAGAGAACCAGCTTTATTGGTAAGATGTCTTAATTGTCAAGTGTTTATTATAATCAGATACAATTTCCTTTTGTTGAAACAGGTTCTTAAGTTTTAAAAATATTGACATACTAATTTTACAATAAGCATAATGCCTCTTATGGATTGGAGGGAAATGTAATTGTGTGATGCTCATGTATTTCTCAAAAGCATTAACCATGTAAGTAAATTTTGGCTACACTCAGAAATCTAAGTATTGCAAAAAGTAAAATTTATTTTCCTAAACAATGTGTGTGTGTGAGAGAGAGAGAAAGTGGTGAAGATCCCCCCTTCACATCATATCTTCACCATCTCTCTCTCTCTCTCTCTTCCTTCTCTTCAACTGAGATAACGATGTATCTCCTTTTCTGCAAGACACCTATATCTGACTGTCTACTCATACTCTAACCTCTCATCACTTGGCACAAAGCCAACCCACTCAATACCACTCCTGCCTCAGTTTAAGGTCTTGTCTTGCTATTTACATAATTACCTCACTACTACTGGTGCCATGTAAAAAAAACCACCTAAGTCACTCTGTAAAGTGGTTGGCATTGAAAAATTCATTGGATATGAAATATAAATTTGAATATCACTAGATGTACAAGAAGAATAAGAGTTTATATATGAAGATATCGTAAATTAAGATGATTAATGTGAAACAGTTATTTTCTGAAAAACCAAAAAGTTTTTCAAATCTTTCTGAATATATGTTAACCAAAACAAATATTCAAAATATTACATTCACATATATTAGGGCTAAATTGTAGCTAGGATTGAACTAAAGTGAGTGGTTTATCTGAACAGTGTATGAATTAAAAAAAGTTGTTATATTTTCTGTTACCTGAAGACTAGCAGGAACATATTTCCAGTTTGACTCTGTATTCAACTTGGTCAAATTTCCTCTGCTTGACAGCAAATAAGATTTGAAGGAGGAAAAAAAAAGATATTTAGAGTAGAAAAAACCAAAGTGGGTTCTGATAATTCTGAGATCAAATCATTTTATGTTACTTGAGGAACCAGAAAGGAAAAGAAAGAGAGAACATGATGAACAGCATTCTTTCAGTGTCTGGATGTTGCTAACTTAACATTTTGTCAACCAGTTTTCACAATATAAGACAGAACCAGCTGTCAGCCAACTCCATTGTGAAAACCACTTCACTGCCATCTGTTTAGGAAGGGCAGGCAGCTTTCCTTTGGGTTGTGGCTCTAGTGAAAGACATGAATAAAAGGATTCAAAATGGGCACTTTCTTCTTCAAATAAGCCCTCATTGATTTTTTTCCCCCCTCAACTTTTACTTGGAGAGGAAGGTAAGAATAGTGAAGTTAATGTTCACCCTCTTTCAGTAAATTTGTTGAAAGGTGAGTGAAGGTTGTGAACATAGTCCAAGTGAATGAAGGTAGTGTACTTTTAGGCTGGAGAATGACAGCTGGATGAAAAAACTTTGGTAATAAAGATAATTTTTGATTGTCCTAAGATGACAGTCCTATTCTTAGGATATTTTTAAAATTTGCATACTCTGTATATTTTCAGTTTCTTTTTCATTTCCCATTGAGTTTCCATGTAAAACTCCACATGTAATGTCCACCTGAACTGTATTGCAAAAATTCTACAATTGTTTGTGGTATTATTGCAAAAATTCTATAATTGTTTGTGGTAAGAAAAAAGATTTATGAATGTATGAGAAGTTGAAACATATTTACAATAACAGCAAGTCTTTTGGAAATTTTCAGTTAATGCTTTGTTTATTCCTACAGTTTTCTCGTTCATTTTACATTGCACAATGGTATCGGGATACGGATATGGAAGCTGAAAAGTCAGCAAAGAAAGGATCTAGAGCAGAACAAGATGGTGATATTGAAGAAGTAGACAGATTAGCAGAAATCTTGGCTGGTTCTGAAAGAAAGAAAAAGTTTTTGCTGTCAATGGTTCCTGTGACTCCCAAACCATTGGGAACTGTGAGGTATCATATCTTTTATGCATTAGCAATTTTGAAACTATCAATTCAATTAGATAATAAATATTCTTACCTGGGTTTAGGATGGAGTAGTGAGAAAGGATCTTCAGACATTGGGCCTTGCAGAGGAGATGACAAAGGACTGAGACTCCTGGTGGTTTGCTGTGCTTGAGAAGACACATCAAGCTAAGTAAAACTGTAGCCATCTATACATACAGGTATGTTCTCTACATCCCTCTCTCTCAGCTCTGAGGTCCTTCCCTTGAGGGCTTGCAAGTGCTGGTGTCACGTAAAAAGTGCTCATGCCAATGTCACATAAAGGTGCCTATGCCAGTGTCACATGAGATGCACCCAGTACATTCTGTAAAGTGGTTGGCATTAGGAAGTGTATTCAACTGTAGAAACTATGCCAAAATAAACGGTTGGAACCTGGGTAACTCCCCAACTGGTCATTTCCTGTCAAACCATCCAACATATATATGCCAGCACGGAAAGCAAACATTAAATGATGATGATGATGTTTCAGATAATGGTAGTTTGATTAGTGAAAGAAATTATTGGTTTTGGGAATGGATTTAGAACATAGAAAAGCATACTTTCATATTTTGGAGGAAACTTCTTTGGAGTGAGAATGAAGTAGTGGTTAGCCCCAGGTCAAGTTTGATTGAGCAAAGCCATCCTATGGTCAAACGTGTCCTAGACATGACCATTCCATCTATTTTTCCAGATTTAGTGTATCTAAATCTGTATTATTCAAATGTTTTTTTTAAGATGGTAGAATATGATTTCAGGATTTAACAGTTATTTCTAGCAACTATTAAAAGACTCCCTCATTAGCTTGGAATAGAAGAGTTGCTTAGCCTCAAGACTGAGCACCTCTGTGATAAAAGGCAACTAAATTATCCAAAAAATCCTTCTTTTAAAGCTGGTAGTGTGTGGTTTGAGAGAGAGAAAATTATTGTTGCTAGCAAGTTGAGCAATTACATAAAGGCTCCCTTTTTAGTTCAGAATAACATTATTTAGTTTGTTGAGAACATCAATGAATGTGGAGGCTTAATACTTGAGATTATATAGCCCAACTACCTTTATTCTTGCGGGAGTTGTCAGAAGAAACCTGAATGAGATGAAAATGATTTTATATGTTCTTTCGCCTAAATAAGATATTTTGTAAAGTTTGTCTGTTTGATATATGAAAAATTTATATTTGGGTTAACAAAATAAGCTCAGACATAAGGATTTGAAGTTGTTAAAAATAACTAAAGCAAATATAATCGACAATACCTAGAACTATTTAAGATAGGTTATGATCAAGCCAGAATACAGTAAGAAAAAAAAAAAAAACAGCAAAAACATTCATATGACTCTATCTAACAAATGATAGTTGTATATAGAATTGATGTTTATATTGAATTCATTCTAATCTTTATTTAGCTCTGAAGATTCTGAGTTATAAAATTCAAATAATTAGCAAATATGAGTGAAAAAGATGAATGTACAAATTCATTTAAAATTCAAAGGATGTTTATTCTTTTTGTAAACAGGACATCAAATTACTTACTTGTTTATCAAGAGGCCTGTCTTGCAGCTTGTTATTTGAGTTCAAGAAGACCTTTTGCACAGAGTTTTGATATATATTTGACTCAGGTATGGTATTTGAATTAAGGATTTCTGACATTTCTAGTGCAGTATGTAATTTCATTCATTCATTCATATATATAT
>NC_068984.1:58148161-58154034 GCF_001194135.2 Octopus bimaculoides
TGGATGTGTGTGTGTGTGTGTGTATGAAATCAATTCTTAAGTATCATAAATTTGAGATAAAAGTCTCTATTTTTAATTTAGTATTTATGAAACCTTTTACAGAATATTTTATATTATTTATAAAACATATTTGAGTTATATTTCTCTTATAGTGAATATCTTTTCAGATCAGTTTTTCATCATATTAATTAATCATTATGATGAAGTAAAACTTTAGCAAAACGTTTGTTTGATAATATAGTTTCAGGTTTTAAAATTATATATTTTGTTTTACAGATCTTGCGGGTACTTAGTGAAACAGCTGTTGCTGTGAGAACAAAGGCTATGAAATGCTTATCTGCAGTTGTTGAAGCTGACCCGAGTATCTTGGCACGGGTAAAAATTAATTTTTCCTCATTTGCTTTTTTGGCTTTTTATTTTAAGCTTAGAGGTTACTTCATTTTTTTGGGGGAGGGAAGTTTTATAACATTATTTTTTAATGATTTAGTTTTTGCAGTGTCTCACATTAAGCAGTTCAGTTAGCTTGTCTAACGTTGAACATTCAAATGAATTCTAAATTAGGATTTTTGGAAATAACCACTCAGAGTATTTATTAGAATTAGATAAGTACAGCATTTGTTTTGTGCGTGCGTGTGTGCGCAATGAATTAGCAATTGTATTAATGTATCAAAACAGTATATTTACTAAAGTTGTTCATAAAAAGTGGAAGAAATTACCATTTTCTATAAAATTAAAGTAACAGAAATTCATATTACTTGTCCAATTGAAATAATAGTCAAACTAGAGTTAAAATAAGATGCAGTGACTTCGAATTCAGGTGGAGAGGTGAATCTCTTAGTTTAGAAAGAGAGTTGAGAAGTAGAGTGTACCTTAAATATTCAGACAAAGATTTTTTGATTAATTAAAAGTATGTGTAACTTCCCATTGTGCGTGTGTGTGTGTGTGTGTGCGCTAGCTACATTGAATTTTTATTGTTCAGTGTTGACCCTAATAGAGCAGATCTATCATTAAAAGATATTCCAACCTTGGTCATCCTGTCCTTTTATATATCTAATGCTGTATTACCCAACGTGATTCTTCTTTTACTTAAAAATAATTTTTAAGAAAATGTGTGTAATCTGTAGAATAGTTGACTGCATTTTCTAGTTGGTTAAGCAACTGCCTAAAGGCTTCTCCACTGGCTCAAGACTTGAATCCTTGTACAGTTTTTGATAGTTTTTATAATGGTCCTGTGGAAAAGGTACAAAACTTGAATTGACATAAGCACACTTAGTAGAGAATTTATCTTTAACTTTCTAACATGTTGCTTTATCAAAAATAGGAATGTTGGTTCATAATTTCATTCCTACTTTTCACTCCACCTTGAGCAGTTACATATTTTCTAATAGGACCAGCATGGAAGAAATTACCATTTACTATAAAATTAGAGTAACAGAAATTCATATTACTTGTCCACTTGAAATAATATTCAAACTAGAGTGCATGATAGTTAAAATAAAATACAGTCACTTCGAATTCAGGTGGAGAGGTGAAGAGAACTGTTTCACAACCATATGGTTTGGATTTTGATATTTGTTGCTGAAAATAACTCTTGATAAATTATTTTAAATTAGGTTCATCGCTGAGTAAAAGGATTGTGTCATGTTTTGATTCTGTATGATTTAGCAACCCAGTAGAGTTTTTGTCCTTGAGATAAAATCCATTTATGACCATTTTGCATGTATGTATGTGAATTTGATGTTAAAAACTATTGGAATAAAGTGTCTTTCTTGAAAAGTATTGACATCAGAAAGGGCATCCAGTTGTAGTAGTTTGGCACAAGAAATTTTCTCCACTTGTATCAGCATGGAAAACATACACATAAAAATAATGATTAATGGTGGATGACTAATTCAAATTGCATTTTTTTTTCAGGATGATATGCAGCGAGGTGTCCATGGCAGATTTCTTGATCAATCAACATCAGTACGTGAAGCAGCAGTTGAGCTAGTGGGTAAATTTATTTTGATCCGTCCAGAACTCATCCCAAAGTACTATGATATGTTATGTGACCGAATTTTGGTAAGTTTCTTTTCTTTTGTCTTAATTATATAATGCTTTTGATTTCATCAGAATAATTTGTCTTTACCTTTATTTCAGTTTTTCTGTAATATTAATTTATGATAGCAATACAAGAAAATGTGAAGTGTAATGGAATTAAAACTGTGACATATCCTTATTTATATTATTCCAGGATACTGGTATCAGTGTTCGCAAAAGGGTAATCAAAATTTTCAAAGATATATGCTTGGAACAACCAGATTTTAATAAAATACCTGAAATGTGTGTGAAGATGATACGTAGGGTAAATGATGAAGAAGGAATAAAGGTAATTTTTTTTCATAACTTTTTCTATTTTGTGGGAAAAGTTGGTGGGAAGTAACTCTTGTACACTTAGTTGATGTTTGTTGCTGAAAATAATTGTCATGATTCATTTTAAATTGGGTTCATAAATGAATAAAAATGAGCTAAAAACTGCCACACTAAAGGAATTAAAGTGTGTCATGTGCTGTGTACAATGAGATCTGAAATGATGATTTGCATATTTATTCTTAATATGTTCCAGCAGATTCAAACACAAATATGCTAGTTGCTGTTATGTGTGTCAGAGAAGAACAACTCATTTTTATGACAACAGTATGTTAATAACGTGCTTGGCTGATTTGCTCAAGGGATTCTGAGAGACCAGCATTTTGACATGTTTTGGCTTGTCAGTCAAAAGTACCTGGATCACTGAGCCTAAACAAGTCACTGGCTTTGTCTATAATTTCAGCAAGCAAAACTGGCACCACATAAAAAAGAACCCAGTGTATTCTGTAAAATGATTGACATAGGAAGGGCATCCAGCAATAGAAACCATGCAAAGCAGACAGTTAAGCTTGGCACAGTCCTCTGGCTTGCCAGCACCTGTCAAACCATCCAACCCATGCAAGCCTGGAAAACAAACATTAAACGATGACGATGAAAACTATTTATTGATCAATGTTTCGATCTGTCAACCAATAAAAAATCGCTATTTGCACTGTGTAAAACCATGTGAACATGTACCACATTTTGATTAAGACTAGATAAACATTTAGCAAACTTTGAGTTTTAGTAATTTATTTAGAAGAAATGTAAAATGTTTCTAAGTTTGAATATCATACACGCCTGATTATTAATAAAAAATTTTGAAATTCGTTTTTGTGAACAGAAGTTAGTCAGTGAAGTGTTCCAAACAATGTGGTTTACCCCCTGCAAAGAGAAAGAATCACATGAAAAACTTTTACGGCGAGTTGTGAATATTACTGAAGTGGTGAGTTTTTCTTGATATTTACTGAACTCGAAATTCCATATTTTTATTTATCCAAGCAGTCATTTACAATTTTCATTTTTCCAACATCATGGTTTTAAAAATATGTTATTTGAAAAATATGTTAATAAGAGAATTTCATCAAGTAATGTTCTTGATTAGAGGTATTCATTTTTGTTCTTTTCGTGTTAATTGATGAAAGCAAGGTTTGTGAGTTAATAGTTCCAGACAAAACAAAATTAGATCAAAAACAAATGCACGACAATTTGATTTAATATATTTTTATTTTTTCTCTTCATTCTTTTTTCTTTCACTGCTTTCATTTATTGGCCTGAATGCAATAATTTTTGTTTCTTCATTGAATTCTTTGTAAATCTTTTACATGTGGCATTTTTCTTGTTTTGCAAAGTTTTTTCAACATTTATGACATTATAAAGACAGTCAAATATTATTTACAGGATTAGACATAGGCATGACTGGTTAAGAAGTTCACTTCCTAACCACATGGTTTTGGGTTCAGTCCCACTGTATGGCTCCATGGGCAAGTGTCTACTATTATTGCACTGGGCCAATGAAAGCATTATGAGTGGATTTGGCAGGTAGAAACTAGAAGCCCATTGTGTACATGTGTCTTCTTTTCTTTACGTGACATGTAGTTGTGTGTGTCACTGTTCTACAGGTGGTGTCATTCATTTTCTGTCTTTATGAAGCCGTGTCCAGCCAAAGGGACATTACTTAACATAAAAACAGGTAAATGGCAACAAGAAGGGCATCCTGTGATAGAAAATATGCCCCATTGAATTCCATATGATCCATGCAAGCGTGGGAAAGTGAACATCAGGATAATAATGATGATGCTAGTCTATCAAATAATTTCAAGGTTGTAGCTGTTTTACCTTTTCCTTGAAGATAATGAAGGAGATCAGTCATTGATAGCTATCTTTGATTAGAAAATATCAACTATGTGTATGTGTCCCTTGTCTTAATATTGCATGGTAGTTGTAAATGAATGTCATTGTCATACAAGCTGTGTCATTCATTTCCAATATTCTGCAAGAACATACCTGGCTATGGTGAGGCTAGCTGTAGAAAATCTGCTTAATAAATTTTGACTCATGCAAGCGCAGAAAAGTGGACATTAAACTGGTGCTAATGATATCCACACACATGCACACATGCTCGTGCACACACACATTTAAAAAATAGTTTTAAAAATGATTCTTGGTATAGTTACGAGATTTGAAAAAAAAACTGAATGACAAATCTTTTGGAAAGATGCATTTGTGATGTGTAATTGCTTTCCCTGTTTACAGTATTTCAAACATTTTTTTTATGGGGTAATCTGTATAGAGGACGTTATTTTTAGTAGCAGCATTGCCTATTTCTGGTTTAGTTCCAGATTTAAAATTCTTAATAAGTTTTCTTCTTTTGTCTTTCATACTTGATCTTTTCCCCTCCTTTATTTTGAAAATGGGACTATTTTGAATTTTCTATTTGCATAAATGTATAGATGTTCATTTCTAAGAGATGAATCTCTGACTTGTTGCTTATGTATCCTAATCCGATGTATTAATTTTGATCCTGTTTAGTTGATATAATTCTCATTGCATTGTGGGCATGTGATGCAGTAAATGTGAATTTTTTGTCTTGCAATTCATATTTGTGTTAATCTTCATTCTTGAACCTTTTCATTTTGCCCTGTTCAGTTATTTCACACACTCTATGAGGATTTCTTCTGATGTGAATTTCACCTTTGTTAAAAGTTTTTTAAGATTTCTTGGTTGTCTTCAGCTGTTGATGATTTGTGATTCCTTAATTATTTGGCTGAGATTTGATGATTGATGTAGGAACGGAAGGTATTGCTTGACCAAATACAAGATGTTTTGCTGCCTAGGATCATGAGTGACTACAAATGAAATATTCTTTTTACTTTCGACTTTGCCCTCATTATTAGTGTTTCTTCATAAGACAGAGGCTGAGATCTTTTTTTTTTTTTTTTCTGCCTTGGTTAGTGCATGGGTTACTAAGTTTTTCAAGTATTTTTGTTTCAGAAGGAATATTTTTAGTTAAACCAGTTGTCTCTCTTCTATTTGTGTCCATGACTATTGAATGTAAACATGGTGCACAAGGGGCAAATCACTCAGTTTGGATAGTCTTTCCTATGAGCTTTGCAGTAATACTTGTGTATATGTGTTTGTCTTTTATGACATTTCCCTGACATTGATTCAGGAGCAGTGGCATTTAATTATATAGTATATCCTGCTACACAATGGATCAATGCGAAGACCAGTGGCATAAGTACCTTACTTGGAAACTTCCTCAAGAGTCTCATTAAAGGTGCAGGCATGGCTGTGTGGTAAGAAGCTTGCTTCACAACCACATAGTTCCAGGTTCAGTCCCACTGCATGACAACCTGGACAAGTATCTTCAGTTATATCCTTAGACCAATCAAAGTCATGTGAGTGGATTTGGTAGTCAGAAACTGAAAGAAATCCGTTGTGTGTATATATATATATATATATATATATATATATATATATAT
>NC_068984.1:58154044-58158832 GCF_001194135.2 Octopus bimaculoides
TCATCACCATCATCATCATCATCATCATCATCATCATCATTGTCGTCATCTGTGTGTGTGTGTGTGTATCTTTGTGTCAGTGTTTGTCTCCTACCACCACTTGACAACCAGTGCTGGTGTGTTTACGTTCCTGTAACTTAGGTTTGGCTAAAGCAACCAATAAAATAAGTATTAGGCTTTAAAAAAACAAATAAGTTCTGGAGTTGCTTTGTTTGACCAAAACTCTTCAAGGTGATGTCCCAGCATGGCCGCAGTCAAATGACTGAAACACGTAAAAGATAAAAGATAAGCCCTGAAATCAGGTAAAAGCGGACACACATACACATAACCAGAATATAATAAATGGTGTTGACTATGATGGTATATTTATTATTACTTTATGAAATTTTCTTTTAATTTTTAGGTTGCAGCTTGCAAGGATTCTGGTATTGAATTCTTTGAACAAATGTTGGAAAATGTGAGTAGTCACTTGATGGTTTGTTGTTAATAAAAAATATTCATATATTTTATAAAATATAATTAAAATGTTATTTTTCTTCAATATTTTTTAAAATACCAGAACTCCATATATAAGTATATTGTTTTGATAATTTTGCCAACAGAAATGCATTTACCATTTTAGATAACTTAACGTGTTGTGATACTCTAAAAGTGTCTCACTTGAGATTTGCTGTCTGTCACAGATGATCAAAACTGAAGTCTTTTGTGGCTCCAAGGAAGAAGTCTAGTCTTCAGAATATAGCTTTGTTGATGTGTGTGCTCAGTCAGTAAGAAAGATATGATGATAGTAATGAAATTAAGATAATAAAAGGCAGAAAGGCAAGAATAGTTTTGTATTGCTGTCGCAACAATTGATTAGGTTGAACTGAAAGTTGTTTTCTTTGATGATTGGCACTACAACATATCATCAGTTGTTACAAAAGTATATCAAGTACACTATAAAGAGAAAAATAAAGAGTTTCAAGCTGCTAATATATCAGATTATGAATGTGCTAAAAAGACATGCAAACAGCTCAGAGTAGAGCTAAGTTGGCTACACTATAACAGCCTGATATAAATGTTTGTTTATCTTCAATCAGTGCTGATTGACCAGACCTATGATTAAAAGCATTCAAATTGTGCCTCTTCTTCATTTTAGATGTAGGTTTACATTATCCAATGTGTCATTTCCTTTCTCAAGTTGGTAATGTGTAAGTTGAAGAAGATTAGGCTGCTAGTTCTAGCAGATTGAGGGACCTTGTAGAGGCTCCTTTGTTCTTGCAGCCGTCACCATCGTCATTTAACATCCATTTACCATGCTGGCATGGGTTGGATAGCTTGACAAGAACTGGCAAAGGCCAGGCACTGCACTAGCTTCCATAGTCTGTTTTGGCTTGGTTTCTACAGCTGGATGCCCTTCCTAATGCCAACCACTTTACAATGTGTACTGAATGCTTTTTATGTGGCATCATCATCAGTGATTTTTAGTAGCAGTAGAAATAGATATTGAAATTTCAAGTAGAAATAGTTAAGTATTAAGCACGAGATATTCTATTGCATTCTAAAAGTTGCTTTTGATCTACGAGAAAAATTGAAACTCTGAGCAGCTTTAAACCAAAGCTATGTTATGCTTATAGTTTGTTTGTGGAACTGCATGAGATTTTTTATTTATGTGTGTTTGTTTAAATTATCCTTTTCTTTTGAATGTAAATATACATTTGCAGCTGTTAAAAGAAGATGAAAATGGGAAAGTCAACAAAAGTGCACTTCAAGCTTGTCGCCAAATTGTAAATTGCCTTGTCGGTAATGTTTTATCATTGGAAGAAAAATCTGTAGGTGAGCTTGATTTCACTTCTATTTTCCTGTTTGATACTTAATCAAACATAATTCTACTTAGATTATAAAATATTGTCCTTTCCTAATGCCTTTCATTTTATGTGAGGTTAGCATCTCAAGATCAGGTTTTACCACTTTGCCAAATTTATCCTGTGGCCTCTCAATTCTTGGTTTTGCTTCCATGTCTGAGATTTCTTCTCTAAGAAATTTATCATTTTGATATTATATTATTTAATTAGCTCTGGCTTATCATCATTACAATTTTTTAATATCTGTGAAAGATTACAACAATTTGACTTAAATAAAAAAGATTAGGAATCATTCATTTTGTCATTGATTCATTGAATGCATACAGATGCATTAGCTATATTTATACCAACTTTCTTTCCTTTCCTCCTAATTCCTCTATCTCTTTTTCCCCACTCTCCTTCCTAAAGAAGATGAATGATCATTCCTAAATATTTTAAGGGTTTACTTTATTATAATTAATTTCTTTCAAGAAACAGAGGATGGATCTGGAAATAATAGTGAACATTTAGTAGCTTGTCTGTCGACGTTATACATGTTCAGTAAGATAAGACCCGATTTAGCTGTGCATCATGGAACAACCTTGCAGCCTTACCTGGATATCAAGTGCAATGTTAGTAACATTTAAAATTATGCTTTATGATTTTGATCTCAATATCATTTTATGAATTTTGGTCACAGATTACTTTAGTGTGTCACTGTTTATGATTAAAACTTTGAAAAGATAGTTGAATTTATATGACATTCTTTATTGATATCTGTTGCTAATGAAATTTATGTAAATTTCTATAACCTAGCTCTGTAAGTCATCACCATCACAGTTATTATTTATCTTAATGCTGTTAATGTTCATCAAAGTAGCACAAATTTCGATTGTCCTAAAATGAATTTGAGATTATTGATTTTTTTCATTTAGATAACACTGATATGTTAATGAGTTCTTGTTTTTTTTTATTAATATTTTGAATAGAAATATCAAGCAAATGTTAATATTCTAAATTTTCTGCCTTGAATTTCTTTTAAATATCTTTCATTTGGCATTATAATGACTTCATAATATTTAAAAATTTTGTTAAATATTAACTAATTCTGTTCATATATTTTTCTTAGACCGTAGAAGACACAATGGTTCTTCATCATGTTGCCAGAATATTAGAATTAATTGTGCCTCTGATGGACCACCCAAGTGAATCATTCCTTGCACAGTTGGAAGAAGACATGATAAAATTAATTCTTAAGCATGGCATGATGGTAAATTGACAATTTTCATTTATTAGTAACAGTTATCTATGTTACTCGAGTGTGTGTGTGTGTGCGTGTGTGTGCTCGCACGCACAAAACTTAGCCATGCAGTAAAAAATATATTTTTCTGCAGAAAAGATAGGTATGTTATTGCATGCATTATGCTATATTTTGTCAAGATCACACCAGTGTATAACATTTAAATTTTGAATAGGGAAAGGTTTAATGTTTTGTTGAGGAGGGATGTAATCATTTACATTTGTGTAGCCTGTATTATTGGTACTTATTTGATTAGTCTTGGAGGACTGAAAATTGGTCATTAAGGGTGGCATTCAGACTCAAAACAGATGTACTAAATTAGTTTTATTAAGAGATGGTTGTAACTGTGCAAAACACTATATATAGTATGTTTTGTACAGTTACAACCATCCCTGCTCCTTTAGGATATAAATATATTCATTCAGTGAAAAAATAAAGTGATGTACATCACATTTTAAACATCAGTCTAGTTTTACTAGTAATAAATAAACTTTTATTCAAGTTTCTGTACTTATGTAAATTAGTTAATCTAGTATTAATACTGTGATGAATATAAATACATCACATTTTTTTACCTTTTTGAAGTATTTGTTTTATGTTTCTTATTTTTATACTGAACACTAACCAAATTGTGTTGTTAACCAGGGTACACAACTTACATTGCAATACATTGCTATATGTGAGAAAACTGATTTATTTTTATAATAAAATTTCCATTTGCTCTCTTTATCAATATGGCAGTATGCCTGTTCTAGTTTTTTTTTTATAATCAACTAATTAAGTGCAGCTTCTTACTTCATTGCTCAGTATTAGTTGAATATGCAAAGATTTTATTTTCTCTACTGATTGTCTAGTTTTACATTCTATAATTCGTCATCATTTAATGTCTGTCTTCCATGCTGGCATGGATTGGACAGTTTGTAAGGAGTTGGCAAGCCAGAGAGCTGCATCAGCTCTATTGTGTTGAGTGAATATTTTTTTGAGTTGTGAACATGACAAACATTTTGTATTTAATCTTTTAGGTTTCTTCTAAATCTAGACTTGATTTTTTTTTTCTGTGTGACTTGAAGTTAAAATACTTTATCTTTACAAACTTTAGGTTTTGCAGAGTTGTGTGAGTTGTTTAGGAGCTGTTGTGAACAATGTCAGTCATAATTACAGGCTGGTCAAAGACTGTTTTCAAAAATTCTTTGGTTAGTATATTAAGAAAATTAATATTTTTGTATATTTTGAATGCAATTTTCATTTGCTTTGTATTTTTATTCATTTACCTTTATCTATATCTATATAGCTGAGTTTGTGAGTGTGTGTGTGTGTGTGTATTGCATCTATAGAAATCCACACCTTACAAGATAGCAATCTGGGAGTTGCACCAATGGAGCCTTCATGGTCGAAAATGCCCGGAATTGGCCATTTGTTTTATTTTGGTTGCTTCCTAACATGTGAATTTTTGCATTAAAAATAATTTTAAACCATCAATTCTAACAATTTTCAAATCGCCATTATTTGCAACCATGAGTTCAGTCCCCTTCTACCTATGGTGTAAAAACAGATAGAGAGAGTGAGAGAGAAACATAACAGATTTTTTCAATATCGTATTTTTACTGGAGTATTTTGTAAACAATGTTACGAAACTTCATGTTTTCGAATTATATATATATATAT